>NW_020940360.1:13069405-13299294 GCF_900497805.2 Vombatus ursinus | reverse complement strand
TAGTAGTAGTAGTAGTAGTAGTAGTAGTAGTAGTAGTAGTAGTAGTAATATTTATATAATGTTTATTATGTGCCAGCACTGCAGTAAGTGCTTTACAATTATTATCGCATTTGATCCTCACAACAATCCTGAGGGGTAGGTGCTCTTATTATACCCATTTTACAGATGACACAAATGGAAGTTACATACATTTACAGCTAGTAAATGTCCAAGGATGGATTTGAATTCAGGTCTTCCTGACTCAAGGCCCAGCACTCTATTCCCTGTCACTTAGCTGCCTCACTAAATAATAATGAACAGGAGGGATGAGAGGAGAGCAGAACACTTGGAGAGCATAGGAGCAATGAAGAAGTTTTGAAAAGAGAAAAAGGACTGATCAGCCTCATTCTCTTCTCTAGCTTTTTGGGATCTAAACATTCCTTTCCAAGGCTTAGCCCAAACCATTAAGGAAATCCACTGCAGTGTGAGAAAAGATCACTGTTAATACAATTTGTAGTCACCAAGCTTCACAAAGTTGACAGGTGACTTCCCCCATGTTGAGTTATAGCCCTCAGAGTAAAGCTAGGGACAGGTTAAGTTCTTCTGGAATCCAAGAGATTAAATGAAGTTGGCAGAGGGTTTAAATCAAGGAGTCAGTCAAAGTCAAAAGAGATTTGGAATAAGGAGGCATGCTTTTGAATTCCTGACCCACCACAATACCTACATGATCTTGGGCAAGTCACCTCACTTTTCTGGGCTTCAATTATCTCATCTGTATAATGAGAGGATAGGACTAGCTGACCACTAAAGTTGCTCCCAGCTCTAAATCTGTGATCCCATGATCCTAGCTGTTAGCCCAGGCGAGACAGACTAATATAGTGAAAAGAGTACTGGACTTGGCAGCAATAGAACTCAATCCAAATTCTGCTTCTGACACTTATCAGCTGTGCTACTTCGAGCAAATCACTTCACCTCTGTGCCTCAACTTCCTGAACAATGGTAATATTACCACCTGCCATTCTTACTTCACAATACTATTGTATGGATTACATGAGATAACATATGTAAAATACTTCACAAGTCTTAAAGTGTTACATGGAGAGATATGTGCCACTTAAAATAATTGAGTGAGATCGAAAGCTGATTCTTTTTAAGGAACTCTGATTTGGAATTTTGATTTAGTATTTATTCCATAGAATAGCCTAAAGACTGATAAGCATTGGCAGAAGAAATGGATATTCATCCATGTCTTTCCTGGGCATTATCTCATTGTAAAGAGAATATCTGTGTAACTCTATCAATCACTTTTGGCTGAAGGAAAGGTCTAGAACTGTGATTTTATTGGCAGAAGGAACTCTCAGTATGCAAACCCCCTCAGTTGTCAAGGATCATCTGTAAATTATCGTCTTAGATAATAATCTAGGGGAGAACAATAGGTAAAATTACTTGCTTAGAGTAATACAGACCCTGGATGTCAGAGACAGAATTTGAACTCAAGTCTTCTTGATTCCAAGGATGTTCCTCAAGCTACTACCCCACACTGCCTCTCATTAATGCTTATTACCATTTTGCCTCCTAATTTTTGTAGCAAAGAAATTGGTCAAACTTAAGTATATCAAAAATGCGGAAGAACTCGCCAAAACTTAGAATTATTGCAGACAGAAGTGGGTTTCCAGGAAAGATCATTTGTTCCTTCTCTGAAGAGGTTTAAAACGTCAGTGGATACTCACCTGGCTATAATGATAAAGGCCCACACTTGTGTCAGAGACTGGGATATAGTCTAAATGACTTCTGGAGGTCCTATCTGCCTTGTAATTAGATGGACTCACTCTAAGGTGGCATGGCACCTACTGCTGGGGTCTTAAGGGATGAAAATCTGGGAGTGGAATGTCTCAGTCAAGAGAGAAGTCTATCTCTTTGACACTCAGTTTAAAATGTCTTTTTGAAGATTCCAGTAATACAACTTGCTATTTTCTCATATAGAGGTCCTTAAGGCATTTCTCGGAACTTATGCTCATGTTTGCCCAATTTTGCATGGTGTCCATAATGTCATTATCTGATGCCATCAATTCTACAGCATATTTCTCAAGGGTACTACTGGTTCATTCCAAATAATGGAAAATGCCAAGCTAATGTTCTAAGTAGACATGAAGCACTTATGGGCTATTATTAATGGCAGATTGACATTTATCTTACAAAGCTTTCAGGCATTTTTAGAAAACATGATTAAAGCCCTAGTGATTAATTAACATCCAGTTCCGTTGACTGCTTTGCAATCTATTCTTGAAATCCAATTTACATATTGTGCAATCTTCACCCACCAAAGCCCACAGGTCAGATTTTGAACTAGTACAGTCATCTCAGGCTAAATTTTCTGGACTGTGTGGTTAATGATCTTGGCTGTCTGTTAAGAGCAAAGAATATGGGTTTTCAGAACCGTTATTTCCAAATAGTGTTTTAGTCCTGAGTGAATTACAAATATAGCATGAATGAAACTGAATACTTTCTGCTTGCCTTTTTCCATAGAGGTCACCACAAAGCACTAAATGGAAGTCACTAACAAAAACTCTCTCTTTGTTTTTTGGTAGGATTTTTTTTTGCCCTATTTAGATCTAATTCATTTGTTAGCTCTAATTTCTAATAATAATAGCTCACATCTATATAGCATTTTATTGTTTACAGACTTTCCTCATAAAACCACTTTTTTTTCCCCTTAAGACTAGGTCTTCCTATCTCACCCAGACTAGAAGGGAAGCAACCACTCATTGGTCCATCTAGGTGCTGATTAGCACAGAAGCCTTAACCGAGGGGCAGTTCACCCCTCCTTAAGCAGCCTGGTGCCCCTCCCAGGGAGCTCACTGTAGCCCAATTGCAGTTCAGAACTCCCAAGGTCAAGAGATCCAGCAACCTCAGTCGCCCCAGTAGCAGAGATTATAGGGATGTGCCACCATTTCTGGCAAAGACCCTTTGAAGTAAGTGATGAAATATTATTACTCTTATTTTAATATTAATAAACTTGAAGCCCAGAGACAGGAACTGACTTGACCAAAGGGACATAACTAGAAAGTTGCAGATCCTGGACTGGAAAGTAGGCCTTCTGTATTTTCACTTTTCACATGCTTTTTCAGTGCTCATTATTAGCATAATTGGCCAAATCCTATCCGTGAATATGGGGTGTTCCGGGTGTTTGGAGTGTTCGGGAAGGACTAGCATCTCTGGTGTGAGGGTTGTTCATCCATCTTTGGTGTCCACTTATCACCCAACTCTCACCTGTGGTTCCAAGAAACTGTAGCATGGGCATCAGTAAAACCATTTTGGCAGATGGGCTAAACCAGTTTGAGGGTAACTGGCAGGCCTCAAACCCCTCAGTGAGAGTTAGGGGGATGCCTACCCCAAGCATGGAAGGACTCCTCCTAGTAAAATTAGTGGACAAGAACAATTTGTTCCGATGGCCAAGAAGATGGCTGAAGTGTGTCTTGTGGAGTGCTTAAAACTTGGTCAGATATCAAAGATGCCAAGGTCATCCACTGCATCTCAGGCCATTTCCAGTCATCTTAACTGGAACATCTTAACTTAACAAAGTCCTGCAAGAGTGAGGCTGATGACTCTGTGAAACTCTGCCTCACTTAAATCCAATTCATGAACAAATCGAAACATCACCTGAGATGTCATTGGTCCTCTTCAAAAACAAAGGACAGGGCAGCTAGGTGGCGCAGTGGATAGAGCAATGGCCTTGAAGTCAGGAGGATCTGAGTTCAAATCCAACCTCAGACACATAACACTAGCTGCATGACTCTGGGCAAGTCACTTAACCCCAATAGCCTCACAAAAAAAAAAACAACAAAAAACAAAAAAAAACCCAGCAACAAAGGATAAACAACAACATCAGTGAATAAGAATCCCTCGGTACTTAATTAGGCCCCAGGGCTTGCAAGGCATGTTGTTTGTTTTTAGTAACCCAATCTATCAATGGAGACCCTACAAAAACAGTTCAACCAATATAATAAAAGTTATCTTGACCAACGCTAACCCGTTTGACTAAAAACTTAAGGATTTAAAAATATATACCTGGAAGGGAGAGATCTCTGTAATGTCCTATATCAATTTACTATTTTTTTTTTAATTTTCAACTTAGTTTGATGTTATATGAACAAAACTTGAGAGTTTCTGTACTTCTGAAGGGAATTTTCATAATCTGGAGAAGGAGACTATCATAAAATCACAAGATCATAGATTTAGAACTAAAAGGGACCTTAGAGGTCATTGAATCCAATGCCTTCATTTTAGAAAGAAGGTGACTGAGGCCCAGAGATTAAATGTTTACCCAGGATCACACAGCTAATAAATATCTGAAGTAAGATTTGAACCTGTCTTCCTGATTTAAAGTCCAATGCTCTATCCACCTTATTATGCTGCCTTACTGATAAGATCTACCTCAGTATTTGTTAGTATATAGGAAATTTGTCCCAAAATTCATGGTGGAACATAAAAATTTAGAATACTTCTGTCAATCTACAAATTACAAAAATGGAAAATAACATGTTCTACATGTTTGTTTTCAAGAAATATACTTTATGGGGATAGGAGCATATTGGAGTGTTTGTTGGAAAGTATCTGTTATGTCAAAACAACATGTATCAATAAAAAACAGTCATTGTTATCAATCAATAAGAAATTATTAAGCACTTATATGTGCTAGGTTTTGTAAACGCATGAAATCACTAATTGTAAACTTTGTTGAATTATCTTTCGAGATGACAATTTGATTTGAAGGAATTTTACTCACATCCTAATTTTATAACTTTCTATGAACAGCACACTAATTCATCATCTAGCACCCAGAGCAGACACTAGTAAGTGTTTGTTAATGATGATGATGATGATCAACTCTACTGTTTTCTGATATGGTTTTATTAAGTTACTAAATGCCATTGAAGATAGGACCAAATATCCATGTTAGTAACTATTAACGCCAGGAAGAAATTGTATCTGTTTTTTTTTTAAGTTGAAATTCTACAATGCCAAAGATTTAGCATAAATTAGCCGAGACAGGATATAGAATTATATAATTATATTAAACTATATTATATTATATTATACTATATTATATGTATTTTATATTATATTATATTAAACTAAATTATATAGAATTAGATTACATTAAACTCTATAGAATTTTAGTGGAAAAAAGTAGAAAAGTGAAAAAATCAGTTCCTTGGTTGCCTTCTCTGGTATATATTACAGAGTGAGGGTTTTGCAGTTTCTTTAAGAGGTATCATCTTTAAATAGAGGGAATGCTCATCATTTGGGGAATGGCTGAACAAGTTGTATATATGATTGTGATGGAATACTATTGTGCTGTAAGAAATAATGGGCAAGATGCTTTAAAAAACCTGAGAAGACTTATATGAACTGATGCAAAGTGAAGTGAGCAGAACCAGGAGAACATTGTATATAGTAACAACAATACTGTATGATGGTCAACTGTGAATGACTTAGCTAGTCTCAGCAATACAATGATCCAAGACAATTCTGAAAGACTTATAATGAATAATGCTATCCACCTTCAGAGAAAGAACTGATGGATCTGAATGCAGATTGAAGCATACTTTTTTATTTTATTATTCTTGGGGTTTTTTTGTCTGTGTTTTATTTTGCAACATGGTAATATGGAAAAGTTTTGCATGACTGTACATGTATAATCTATATCAAATTGCTTACCTTCACAAGGAGGGGAGAGGGAGAGAAAGAAAATGGAATTCAAAAAAAATTTTGATGAACGTTAAAAATGTTTTGTTTATATGTAATTGAGAAAAAACAAAAAAAAATTAAATGAACAGCTAAAAATTTTTAAAAGAAAATTAAAAAAAGGTGGAAGCAAAAAAAAAAAAAGAGGTGCCATCTTTGTTTCAGTGTAGTGCTCCTAGAGATTCCTACTATTTTGAATAACTGCTCATGGTCCTGACAATAGTCCTATAATTTTCTCTAAACTTTCCTTCCATCAGATCCATTCTCTTTTAACACAGATTGAATTTAAAAAAGAAATCAATCTCCTTTTAAAAATCACTCATGGACCTCTTCAGCTGAATAACAAACCAAAGGATAGAATCAATGTCCCTGACTTCTCTTAAAATATGTCTTGAAAGCTAATTTGAGACAGATCATTGCCAGTTTGGGAAAGAAACAGGGAAAGAAAAAGAGAATTTGGGGAAGGAATCCAGGGAGGAGAAGAATCAGTACTAAAAAGCATCAAATGAACTGCTAAACCAGACTATTTGTAAGTAGTGTAGTGTGTATATGTACAAATGTCTAATATTTAAAGGTTCTTTTTAAAGTTCTTTTTGTCCAAACATCCTCTTTGAGAAGTGATTTTGATATATTATTATTATACTGAATTGTGGATGACAAACCTGTAGGTTTCTTTGGTAGTTTTCTCTTCTGTATAAGGGGTGTGGTTTAACTACTTCCCACAATGCCTTAACCCATTTACAGATGGATCACCACTTTGTATCTCTGGATGCAAAGTTTAATGATTCCAGAGGTATAACCAAACTGCCAATATGCCTCCTGGCTTTTCAAGCAAAATAAAACAGAAACTCTATGCTTAAAAATCAAATAAAAAAAATAAAATGCTACGTAATGTTGAAAGGATTTGCCATAAAAGCAAAAGGAAATGAAGGTGAGAGACATTATATGCTTTCCCGAGGTCACATCTTAAATAAAAGCCTACCTGTAAGATGTATCCAGATCCTCAAGCATGTTGTATTATCAACCCTGTCTTATTGCTTCCATGAGTACTTGTTGTATGTCTTGTTTTCAAAGAGGACCAATGACATCACAGGGTGATGACTTGCCTGTTTCACTCTCTCTCCCACAGTCATCAAAGTCCAGTGACAGGATGAGAGTCAAGATGACTGGAAATGGCCTAGGATGCAGTGGATGACCTTGGCATCTTTAATATCTGACCAAGCTTTAAGCACTCCACAAGACCTGCTTTAGCCACCTCCATGGCCATTGGAACAAATTGTTCTTATCCACCCATTCCACCAGAGGGTGTCTTCACATGCTTGAGGTAGACATCCCTCTAGCTCACTGAGGGGTTTGAGGCCTGTCAGTTACCCTCAAACTGGTTTAGTCCATCTGACAAGATGATTTTAGCTATGTCCATGCTACAGCTTCTTGAAGTCACAGATGTGAGTTGGGTGACACCAAAGGTGGATGAGCAACTCTGAAAAGGGCTCAAAAAGCTGTCACACCAGAGTTGCTAGTCTTCCCTGAACATCCCATGAGTAGTACTAATTATGAGAAAGTCAGCTCCCCAGAACTAAGGGAAGATGTTCCTTTGTTGCAGAGATGAAAGACTATGGATGTGAAATATTGCATATAATATGAGACTTGGTGTATATGTTTGTTAGTTTCGCTGAACTTTTTTTGTAACAAGGAATGGCTCAGTGGGTAGGGGAGGAGGGCTATATTCAGAAATTAAAGTAATATAAAACAAAAAGTGATAAAAATATTTTGAAAAATTAAAAAAATAAGGAGGGAAGAAAGAAGTATGCTCTATGAGCCACTCTCCTAGGAAAGGAAAGAAGGAACAATGAAAATTGTCTTGCTAAATACACAAGTATAAGCAGAAATAAATGGCCATTCACAGTATACTGTGTTAAACTGGGATTACTATCAGTGGTCTCTAGGTGGCAGAAATCATCCAGTGATGCAGAGAGACATTAATTCCAAGGCATTTGCTATACATGTAATATTCAGAGCAATTGAATAGAGCAGATAAGAAATGAGTTATTCTTAGTTAAGGGAAGGGTTCAGGAAAGCCCAGATCACTAGAAGCTCCCCAAGTTTTAAAAAAAGAACAGTAGAGATGACTCTGTTTCAGTGACAATATGATCTTGAAATCTATGGTATGGCAGAAAGAACTATGGATTTGGAGTCAGAAAACCAGAAACAAAAGTTGTCATGCCTGCCTTCCTCCTGGGGAAATCCGGGATAAAGAGGTAACTGAAGATACTCCGGACATAGAAAAAAGCTCAACTCATAGCTTAGTTAAGATACCTATGTAGGACTCCCTTTCTGATTAAGCTTAGAAAAATTTTCTACCAAGACAGAGGAAACTGAGTGCAATCTTTAAATCTGACCTTACCACTTAATAGTTTTATGAGCTTGGTATAATCACAATATCTCTGAGCCTCCATTTTCCTCATCTGTCAAATGGGAATAATAGCTACCTACTACACTGGACTATTGGAATGATTAAATGATTAAATTGGAATGAATACATATATATATGTACAAATATATATATATATATGAAAGCATGTTGTAACCACAAAGCACTATATAAATATGAGCTATCATTATAAATCAGCAAGAGACATTAAGCTTGGTGTAAAGATGAATTCATTAAGATACAAAAGATAGGGAAAATAATGTTAATAACTTATATTTCTGTAGTACTTTAAGTTATAAAGTACTTTAAATATAATATTTCATTTATGAATTTAATCTGGGAAATTCAGTTCCTATCAAATGATGTTTATTTTAAAATCATAGTTCATACTATGACAGTGATGGAAAGAACAATTCCAGATCCTGTGACACTTCCAGATACTTCCTGCCTCTGGAAGTGAAGGAATTGGACAAGATGGCCACTAGGTCAGGCCTCTCCTAACTCTAAATTTATAATCCAATGATTCATGACTTGGGAGCATCACAGTAATGGAGCTTCCTTATCTAACTGTATCTTTTCAGAGGGCAGAATTTGTCTAATACTCCTCTTGTTTAATGTCCAGGTCAAAAGCAAAAAGGGTTTTCCTTTCTCTCTTTTGCTTTAAAATAAAGGAAACTCATTCCTTTTTATTTTTAAAAACTTACTAAATATTTATTGTGAAATATTTGTAGAAGATCGTTTTAAGGTGCAGAGATATTCAAATGGTGTGGCTTCTTGCTCATATACACACTCCTTTTTCTATAAGACTAAGGTGATTCAGGTAGATAAATGATTCCACAAAAAGACACAAGTTCTCCCTCCCATCTGTCTCCTCTTCTCCCCATCCCTCACCACAACATTATGCCTTATCAGAGACAAGATGTGAAAAGGTAGCCCTGGGGAAGACAATAGAGAAAGTGTGAATTTGGGGTACCATCAGAGCACCCAGGTGTGGTGACAGCTACACAAGCAGGCTATAGTTCACATGAGCAGTGGCCTGCTGATCTTTACTTGCCATTGACATTCTGCGCCCAGTGCCTGGAGGCAGAGGTGGAGAGCTGGAGGCACTGTCATCTCCCCAGTGCTGGACGTCACAGACAGGGCTATGCTGAGAACCAGAGCTTTCTGAAACTCTGAATAGGAAGCTGGCTTTGCGGCTACCTGGATGAGATTCTCCCTCTGCTGAGTCAAAACACTCTCTCACGCTGTCCTTACTGGTCTTGCAGTGAGTCATCAGGTCTATCGAGGACCTGGTTGGATTCCAAAGACTCTGGGGCTGCTCCCCAGGATGTAGTGTGCACGAAGGACAATTGGCAAGGTTGCACAGCTGCGGTCTGGAAAGAATGGCCCCCCCGCTGAAGGAAGATTGTGGGTGCTGTCCGTGGTGCTGATGTTTGCACGGTTGAAAGTGTTGGACGCAACAGTCAAGGTCCTGGGGACAAACAGCTGAACTGGAGCACTCTGTGATGCTGATCCCTCCTGGACCAGTTCTTTTTGCTAGGTGGAGGTGCTCCCTCAGTCTGGTTGTGCTGATTGGGTTGCCAAGCTGACTTATGTTCTGTGTTATCAATTCCAATTACTTGTTGCTCTGGCCAGATGTGTTGAACAGGCTGGAACAAAGGAATGCTCTCATGCAATAAAGAGTGAGTTATACAGGGTTGGGTCACTGAATTTCGATTTGAGTGGCAAGGTCCCCTTTCAGTCTCCCTGCTAGACCCTCCATATAATACCTTCATGATTTTCCTGATTCCCAGGTGAAATATTTCCAAAATGTTAAGGAACAAGGAGATAGCTGCTATGCTATGCATGAACAACATGAAAATGGTTTTCTTTGTGGGCCTGGACACAAAGCAGTCCACTGAATTGGGACAAGGAAACTGACTGCATTTGTAAAGGGGGTGCATTTGGAACCCATAGAGAATATACTGTCCTATCATGAACCCTACTTCCAATATAGATCTGGTCAAGATATGCAGTATATAAGTACGTAGCAGGCATCCTTTCAGGGGTGCCTTGTGTACCTTCCTCTGTTCCTCTAATCTCCTCAGTTCCCCTTGTATTTTTTGGTACTCCTCCTGGTCAATCTCAGGTTCCTCCAGCTGGGCTCGAAGTTGTACTTTCTTCCTCTGCCTCTCCTTTTCAAAGGCCCTGAGTCTATAAAGTGCATGACCCATGTATACCAGAGAGGGAGAAGATACAAAGATGATCTGTAAAACCCAGTACCTGATCAAAGAAATGGGGAAAGCACCATCATAGCAGATGTTGCTGCAGCCAGGCTGTTGGGTGTTACAGGTAAATGCTGACTGTTCATCATCCCAGACCTCCTCTGCTGCCACTCCAAGCACCAGCATCCGGAATATGAACAGGATGGTCAGCCAGATCTTCCCCACTAGGGTTGAATGGAAGTGGACTTCCTCCAGAATGCTGACCAACAAGTTCCAGTCTCCCATGTTCAAACACTTGTGTCTGTAACACACATAAATTCACAGAACAACAGTACTCACAAAGAGGCAACATGCTACAGTAGAAAATGTAACAATGGGCAAAGATTTTCATAGTCTCAAACATCACATAGAATGTTAAGGTCTGTTCTAGTTCTAATATTTTGTGATTTCTGATTAATGAAACAAGCTATTTGCCACATGGAGGTACATGTCATTATAGAACTCTTCAAATAGGGGAACTATTAGAAAATGTATTTCTACAAATATCCTGGCATTCAAGGCCCTCTGAAATCTAGTCCAATCCAGCTTTTCAAATTTCACCTCCTACTATTCTCCATCATGAACCCTGCACTTTGGCTTTACTAGAACATTTGCTGTGCCTTCCAAATATTCCTGACTCTGTGCCTTGATTGCTAAATTCTCTATCTTTGATGTCTTCCTTTATTTGAATCCTGCTCACTCTTCAAAGAGTTTAATTCCCAACTCATCAATGAAGTCTTTCCTGACCATCTCCCAGCTCATGGCTCACAATCCCCTGATATTACTAACTGTGGTCAATATCCCTTATTTTTAAATTATTGCATACTAACTCATAATCAATTAGTTATCTTTTTATGGGTATGTCTGTTCTCTCCAACTAAGCTATAGGTTCCTTAAGGGCAAAATTGTCATTCTTCTTTGTATCCTCCATGGGACCTCATACAGTGTCTTGCAGTTCCTAGGTACCTGCCAAATATTTGTTGATTGATTTTCCCCTTCATACTTGAGCTGCCTACTTGGTTTCATAATTAACATATTAATTAATCAGGAGGGGAGGAAATATACTAGTTTCCTAAGTATTAGTGACAGTTTTTATGAAAAGGCTAGTGCTACTAGGAAATAGAAAAGAAAGAGTTTGTATAGCTGGAGAGGCAATCGTTTACGTGCCTGTGACTTGAATTGCAATGTTGGAGTCATATTTTATTCTTTAATCTGATTTATTCTCTCCCCACCCCCAACCATATCCAAACAAAAGATTTGGGTGCTGGTCTCAGCTTTGTGACTGGTTCTGTGACTATAAGCAAGTCATTCCACTTTTCTGAGTTTCAGTTTCCCCATCTGTAACATGAAGAAATTGGACTAAATGACCAAAGGTCTCTCATGCTCAGATTAGATTAGTAGTACAAGTAGTATAAGCGTATGGAGCCACAAAAAGGAACAACAGACACAGGACTGGATCAGTGCAGATGTTTTAGTAATGGAAGCTGTGGAAGATTCATTGGCTCATTCCAAAGAGATGGGAACATGCTGTGTTCCTCCAGAAAAATTAGGAAGTTTGAGCAAACTCAATGTCTATAGGAGATGTGCTTGAAGGAGTAGCTAACATTTTGCTTAACAAAGTCTACTAAAATCTAGGAAGGTGAAATTCAATAGGGATAAATGTAAAGTACTACATGGGTTCAGAAGACCAACTTCACAAGATCAGGAAGATAGGTCTAGGTAAAAGTTCATCTGAAAAAAGAGGGTTTTAATGGACTGTAAGTCAATAATATGACAACTCAGTCTCCTTTACTGTATCATCATCCATTTTACACTCCCTCCTATTCTCTCTATATGCTCTCTCTCTCAGTGATCACATCTGTTTCTATGTCATCTCTATGCAGATGACTCCCAAATCTATACATCCAGCTTTCATCTCTCTCCTGTGCTACAACTATGCATCTCCAGCTGCCTGCTAGACTTCAGATGGAAGCCACAAAGGCATCTCAAACTCAACATAGCTAAAACAGAACTCATTATCTTCCCCAGTAAAATTTACCCCTTCTCCTACTTTCTCTATGTCTCTTCAGTACACCACCATTCTAGTTTCTCAGGTTCACAACCTAGGAGTCGCCCATTACTCTCTACTGTATCTCTTCATCCTTTTATATTTAACAAGTCCAGAAGCAGCTAGGTGGGGCAGTGAATAGATCACCGAGTCTGGAGTTAGAAAGACCTGAGTTCAGGGGCAGCTAGGTGGAGCAGTGGATAGAGCACCAGCCCTGAAGTCAGGAGGACCTGAGTTCAAATCTGGCCTCGGACCAAACACTTGACACTTACTAGCTATGTGACCCTGGGCAAGTCACTTAACCTCAATTACCTAAAAATAAAAAAGAAAAAATTTAAAAAAAAGAAAAAAGAAAAAAGAAACACCTGAGTTCAAATCTACCCTAAGACACTTACTAGCTGTGTGACTCTGGACAAGTCAGATAACTGTTGTCTGCCTCAGTTTCCTCAAACATAAAATGGGGATAACTATAGCACTTACCTCCTGCTGTTGTGTAAAAATCAAATGAGATAACATTTGTAAAGCACTTGGCACTGTGCCTGGAACATAATGGGTGCTTGTTTCATTCCTTCCTGCTAATTCTACTTTTATATTACATATTTATCTCCTCTCTACTTAGACAGACATCACCCTGCTTCAGGTTCTTATCAGTTCTCATCTGTACTACAGCAATGGTCTTTTCATTGGTGCTCCTGACCCCAGTCTCTTTCATCTCCAATCCATCCTCAACTCATAGATTTTTAAAAATTAATATTCTTAAAGCACAAGTCTGACCATGTCATTCCCCTGCTCAAAAAGCTTCAGTGGTTTCCTAGGATAACATACAAACTCTTCTGTCCAGGACTTAAAACTCCTTACAATCTTACTGCCATCTATCAATATAAATTGATATCATATTACTTCCCTTCTGCACTCTACATTCCAGGCAAACTGGCTTACTTATCAGTAATATATTTCACCAAGCCTTGCCTCTCTGTCTTTGCATGGGCTATCCCCTATAATTGGAATGTTCTCTTTCCTCATGACCACCTCATAAAAGCTCCCTTCAAAGTACACTGTCTCCTAAAGAGAATCTTTACTAATCTTTCCAGTTTTTAATTGTCTTCCCTCTCCAAAAGTAATTATTTTGCATTTACTCTCTCTCTATATAGTTATATATGCATGTATATGTATAGGTGTGTATACATATATGTGTAAATATATACATATATGTGTTATACTAAACTGTTAGCATGTTTTCCCTGAATAGACTATAAACTCCTGGAGACCAGGTAATTTTTTTCTTTGTATCCCCAGTGCCACAGTTTGTGGCACATAGTAGGCACCTTGCAAATGCTCACTGAATTGAATTGACATGCAGCAAAAAAGAAAAATTAGTGCAATTTTAGGCTTCATTAAGAAAGGCACAGCATCCAGAATGAGAGAGGGCATAGTCTCTGAAGTACTGTGCTCAATTCTAGACAATATATTTTGGGATAGACATTGACAAACTGGAGCATTTCCAAAGGAGTGGGACCAGGATGGTGCAGGGATGGAGATAACACTATACCAAGATCTATTTGCAGGGGTTCTTAACCTGGGCTCTGTGAACTTATATTTTTAACAGTTTGATAATTATGTTTCAACACAATTGATTTCCTTTAAAATTACATGTATTTTGTTTAATACATTAAATATTAAATACATTAAAAAATGTTATCCTGAGAATGGGTCTATAGGTTTCATTGGTTCAAGGAACCCAAAACACATACAAAAAGGTTAAGAATCTTTAAAGGAACCAGAGATGTTTTGCCTCAAGAAAAAATGACTTAGAGAGGGATGTTATGGTTGTCCTTAAGTATTTGAAGAGTTGTCATATGGAAGAGGAAATAGGCTTGTTTTGCTTGATCTCTTAGGGCAGAATTAGACTCTATGCTATGCATGAAAGTTGCACAGGAGCAGACTCAAATTTAATCTAAAGAAAAACTTCCAAAACAACTGGTACCATCCCAAAGCAGAAGTGGCTGTCTCCAGAAGTGGTGAGTGTGACTCCTCAGGAGATGTCAAGCATAGACTAGATGTCTTGTAGGTGACATTGTAAAAAGGATTCCTATTCAGGTACAGGTTGAACTCTATAACCTCTGAGGTTCCTTCTAGCTCTGAGATTCTGTGAAATTTCCAAGGGGGAAAAGACATAACCCATATAACAACCCATACAAAGGAGAGTTTCTCTATGCTTTCTGAAGTCAAAGTAATATAAACTACTATCTTGATAAACTTAAGTATAATAAGAAAAGGATTCAGAAGGGAGAGATAGAGAAGCAGGAAAACACCACTAAAGAACACAAGAGTTATAAACATAAATACGAGAATCAAGCTACTTCCTCTTCCCCTGAAAACATATAGCATTTTTTTCTCTTTCTCTCTTTTTTTCTTGCTTTTTTTTTTAACACACCTAATGCAGAAATTTGTTTTGCATGTCTATTTGTAATGGGTTTTGTTTTTTGTGGTAGGTTTTGATTTTCTTGTCTTCTCAGTGGACAAGGGAGGGGATAGTGAGATGAAGAAAATTTGGAACAAAAAAAAAGTATTTTTAAAAAAGAAATAAATACTATCTAAGCAGTTCCATTTTTCCAAGAGGTGTTAAGTAAGGAGAGCTGTTAATTTTGTAATAAATAAAGGATCTTGGGGCAGCTAGGTGGCGCTGTGGATAGAGCACCGGCCCTGAAGTCAGGAGGACCTGAGTTCAAATCTGGCCTCAGACCAAACACTTGACACTTACTAGCTGTGTGACCTTGGGCAAGTCACTTAACCCCAATTGCCTAAAAAAAAAAAGATTAAATAAATAAATAAATAAATAAAGGATCTCTAACTGAAAAAAAAACAACACATACAAGTTCTACATTCTCCCTGATTAAATGAAAGAAGGTAAAGCAGCTGTTCCCTTCCATAAATCCAACTAGGGTTCATAGGAGCATAGATTTAGATACGGAAGGGACCTCAGTGGTCACCTAGTCCAATCTCCTCCATTTTACAGATGAGGAAACTGAGATTCAGGGAGGTGATATGACTATGTGTAATAGAGGTCCACAGTTCTGCACATAATCTTTTTTTCTGCCCTTTGTATTACATATGGTAATGTTCATTTTTGCTAACATTTGTTAAGTTCAGAAACAACAAAAAAAATTTTAAAGGAAAGTATGATCTATCTCAGAGTCAGAACATCTGGGATTGAGTCCTGGATCAGATTCTTTCTAGCTGTTAGCCCAGACAAGTCATTTAGCTTTTCAAATTCTCATTTTCCTCAACTGCAAAATGGGATTCATAATACCTCCACCTTGCAGAATTGTTGTGAGCACAGAGCTCTATAGATTTTGCAGTAATATATAAATGTGAGTTATCATTATTAGAATCAACTCTGGTTATAACATTTTTAATGTTTGAAGGACCAAGTGAGGTTAAGGATTTGATTGGTGCTATAATTTATTAGATGCTACCCTGCCTTCTAAGTATTTATGGTCTCCCAAGGAACAGCAAGTCTTGGTATTTTATAGGGTAATTACTTTAGGTGATTTTTTAAAAAACTAATTCTTTGGTTTATCAAAAGATCTCCAGTGACAGGACACATTCATTTGGAGGAAAGAATTAACAAATTTATTTTTTGTTTTGGTTAATATTTTGTTTTCACATAGCAAACACATCCCAGCAAATACTCATACTACAAAATACCGTCCCCAAAAGGATTTAGTTCCTTAGTTGTTAAGAGAAAGGAAGGATATGCCTTTTTTCCTTTGATAGTTTGATACTAGCATGGATGACTGTAATAGATTAGAAATGTGCTGCCTTCATATGGTGACCTTATTTATATTGTTGTGATCATTGCATATATGTTCTTTTGATTCTTTTAAAAATTTTATTATTGCTTTTTTACACCACAATCACTTCCCCTTAGCCACTCTTTCCTTGCAACAAAGAAAAACATCTAAGCAATGCCCACCAACAGAGATCTCGTCTGACACTTTTTACCAAATTCTATGTTCATAGTATTCACCTCTCTATTAAGAAGAGAAAAGTAGTACATTGATTTATGATGAGCATGGTGATCAAGGGTTATGTGTTTCTTTTTGCTACTGTACCGGAAGGGCCTGCTCAATATATTTCCTTCCCAGCTCAGCTGATGAAATCACAGGAGCAAATTAACAGAGACGACGTATTACCTAACATATTAAACAAAGTGTATACACCTTGTGTATCCCTCCCATTCCCTCAATCCTTTACAAAATGTGAAGTTTTCTCTGATGGAAGTAGAGGACAGCTTGCCATTGGCTAGCCAAAGATTAGCCATGTCCCTGGTGGACTTTAAAAAGCCAGCCTGCCAGTTGTGGAAACAGACAGTTAAAGTAAAAAAGCTTTATGGCCTGGCAGCAAAGAGAAGAACCTCATATGGAGGAAGAGCCCAATTCTTGAAAGGGAGTTGATCTTTTTCTTTCTCCTTGTACCTCTCTCGAACTGAGGACAGCATGGAGGATTTCCTTCTCTTCCTCTCCAAGTTCCCCATCAGTTATGGTCTCTTCTAATGGAGCTATTCATCTAGTAGGAGATACCGCACCCAACAGTGAGCAGGCCCAAAGAGCCAAGAAGAAAATGAAGGGAGCTTTGAGAACTGGGACCCCTGGCGGCAGAAAAGAACCGGCTGTGGTTTCAAGGAAGAATTAGCCTTGGCATTCAGGAGGCAAGTTGCAAAGAGGAAGAGCCCAAGGATCCCAGAAGAGTAACCTGCCCATCAGAGACACTGCACCCAGTGAGCAGTAACGTGAAGACACCATGAGAAAACAGAGGACATTGGGGCCACAGAAGTGACTTGCCTTGACATGTGTAGGGTACCTGTGTTCCTTACCACCAATATACTCCCACACCTTTGCCAAATGCGGTATTTGTGGAAAAGTGTACTCTACGTTTATTGAGGGAATGTTTTGCCACTGTTACTCTTACTATGTAATCTTAGTAATTGTCTTTCCTTTGAGCTGTGTCTTCTAGCTGACTATTAAAATAACAATAGGGTCTTATGAGCTAAAAGCTTTAGGAATTCAGAACCACAGAGTACCCTGCTTGGACTCAACCAGTGAGTTACAAATTAGGAAAGTAGCCCAGAGCAGGTGCTATACTACTAACTAAAAAAAATTATTTAAAACATTTTCTGATTGTATTTTTTAATTAAAATTTTGACCAATTCCAACCATTCTAGAAAGCAGTGAGCAATTATGACAGAAAAGTTACCCTTTAACCAAGGAAATGCACTGCTGGGCTTATATCCCAAGGAAGTCGAAGACAAAAGGAAAAGTTCTATATATGCCAAAATATAAATAGCTGCACTTTTGTGGTATGAAAAAAACTAGAAACAAAGTTGGCAGTCCTCAATCAGAAAATGGCCAAATTATGGTACATGAATGTAATGGAATATTATTGAACCATATGAAAAGACGTCTATAAAAAATTAAGAGAAATCTGGTAGGACATATAACCTGATGCAGGAAAAGCAAGAAGAATCAAGAACACAATAACAATTTGAAAAGGGAAAAAAAACATGGAAAGATATGAGTTCTGATCAATACGGTGGCCAATCATGATTTTAGAGGATTGACAGTGAATTGTGCTTCTCTCCTTTCAGTGGAAAATGAGACATCACTTGTTAGGCATGGCCACAGTGTTGATTTGTTTTGCTTAACTGAATCGTGTTGCAGGAAATGGTTTTAGGGTGTGAAGAAGGGTGGTGAGGCGCCAGTCATTGGGAAGTAATAATGACATAAAAAAGAACATCAATAAAACATTTTTTTAAACAGCAAACAAAATGAGTGACCATTGTTTGGAGAATGTGTCAATATATGGTGGCATATGTTATTGAACCCTAAAAAACAATGAATATGAGGAATTCAGAGAAATGAGATTTGTATGAACTGACACAATGAAAAGAACAGAGCCAGAAGAACAGCATACATAACTATAAAATATAAATAAAAATGCCATGAGGAGGCAACTGCACTCTGAATAAATACAAGGGCTAATACTGAATCAATAGCTCGGATGACTATGGATGCTGAATGCACCAGCTGCAGACAGACACAGTTGCTGTGTTGATCTGTTTTGTCTGACTGTTTTTCTTTGTTACAAAGATTTTGGGGGTGGGAGTGCAAAGGATATATAGGAAAATAATGGAAATGTAAAAAGCATGAAGCTATTCATTTTTTTAAAAATGGACCATTTGAAATAAAACTATCCCAAAGTACTTTTAAAAATATCTCTTTACTCTTAAACAAGTATAACTGTTTAATACTTGTTTAATCAGTACTGTTTGAAATTAATCAATTAAGCATTATAGTTGTTTAATCTATACTGATTCATGTGCCACGTGTTCCAAAATTGTGACCCCCACTCTCCCAAAGATTCCCCACGCAAATAGAAAGTAGAGATTCACTCTACTTTCTGGCTACTTTAAATACTATTTCATCTTCCCAAAGTACAGGGTTTGTCCCCACTTCCTCCTAAGTGAGGCAGTCCATTTGCCAGCTACTTACCTTGTGGGACAAGAAGCACCTTTCAAGCTCTTAGGACATCACAGTTTGATTATGTGTGCTTCAGGCCAATGTATTTGGCCTCACAAGTTCCCTCTGCAATGGGTGGCCTTGAGTTTGGAAGAACAAATCCATCAAGACAATACAGAAAGGAATCAGCAATGATTCTAAGAACCTGGCTAGCAGGAATATTGAGTACCCAGTGCCAGCACAAAAGCAGTCTGACCAGATGGTCACAGGGCCCCTAGACAGAACAGTTACATTTATTTTGCCAAGAGAAGTCTAACCCAGCCACCTCCTAAGGCTTTGCATGTCCTTTGGAGACTTCAACTGTCCTGTTAATTATTTCTTTATGGACAAAGGGCCAAGGCCACTGCTGGCTAATCCCATTTGGACAAGTATATTTACCGAAACAAATGAGGAACTTCTCTTTCTATTGATGTGATGGGGATGCTGATTTAGATTCTGTGGCTTTTCTTATAGTCCATTAGTTTCCACAGAAATCAATGCCCAAAGATCAATGGGTCATGCCCGATTTCATAGGCAGCTGCACTGTACTAATTGTACTTTCTGAGAATGAACCAACATGCACAAAGCTGGGTCAAAATGAACTCAAGTGACACTCTCACCCAAGGGGTTCTTACATTTCTTGGCTTTTGAAACACGATGAACACTGATGAAAGATAAATCAACATGATGGTGATTAAACAGTTCTGCAGATGATCTCTTGAAGTGCCATCTTTGTTTGCAAGAAACACAGCTGAGAAAAAAAATCTACTAATAAAAACACTAAGGGCCTTCCTTCTTCAATGGAATAATCATAAATATTTGGAGCTAAAATAACAACTCTCACATTTACATAACATTTATGTGTAATACCTTAGCGCCCCTCTCAACTCATATTTACAGGTCAAGGTATTCTGTGGGACCCCACACCTAAAACTAATTCATGAGGCCTTAGTGATGAAGTCATTTTCTATAATCGCCTGGAGGACACAATTAGGACAGCACTTTGCATGGCAACTGGCACATGGTAGGCATTTAATATTGATGGACTGAATGAATGAATTAGCTCAAAGAAAAGGCTTAAACAGCACAGTAAGAAAAGTAGTAAGAAGACATCTTCCCCATAAACCTGGGATCCACTCATCCATAAATACATGCAACATCAGCAGGAAGAACTGACATGCCTAAAAGTCATTAAATGCAGAGACTTAGGGAACAAGCACAGGTCATGGGGGAAGGGGCAGGTAGAAGGGACAATTCACGCCAATGATGTTTTTGCACTCCTCCAGCTGGTCTTGGTGTTAGATAAGTATCCAATAGATACTGCTTTCCACTGGTTACTTCCTGACAATAGCTTCTAACTGAGCAGAAATGGTACTGAGGAAAGAACACATGCTTTGGAGAGGAAGGATCTAAGGGAAGCAGTAGGACAAAGTGGAGAGTGAGGGATTGGGGGGGTCAGTGAACCCTAGTTCAAATCCTGGTTCTGCCACTTAGTACCTACGTGACTGAGATAAAGTAATTTAACCTCCACAGGCCCTTAGTTTCCTCATATTTAAAATGAAGAAACCGTTGAATTAGATGACCACAAAGGTCTCTTCTACCTCTAAATCTATGATCCTATGGCTGAGGTCCAGATCCCAACTACAGTCGTTTGCTAACATATGAGATGTCAGGCAAGTGATTTTGTGTCTCTGGGCTCAGTTTCCTCATCTGTAAAATGCCAGGGTTGGACGGGATGGCCTCTGAGGTCTCTTCCAGTTCTACATGTATGACTATGATTTTATGAAATCTTTCGTGGCTGTGCATGAAGGAAATACATCAGAGAATCTTCTCTCTCCAGCAAATCTAGTGCCCGGAATTCTTGAACTTAGGCAACTCACAAACAATGGTACTGTCCCAGAAATCTCCCTTTTCTGCTAGAAGGCTAAGTTCTGGGATCATGCACTCTAGGGAATTCAAAATCTGCCCTCTTCCCCGACTGCCTTCCCTTGAATTCCCCTTTCAGGTGGCAATGCAAGTATGTAGCTTCTATAGTCATGTACCTCTGTTGCAAGACTGTTGTCAGTGGGTGAGGGAGAGAAATCCCCTCCCCACACCCCACACCACAGCACTCTGGGAAACACAAAGGGAAAACAAGTCTTCAACAGCTCATAACTTCCCTAAGAGCTCAATTCTTTCTCCAGAGCTCTTTTCTGGAGTCTTGACCAGGGTCAGTTTTCTCATTTTTAAACTCTCAGCTTCTCTCGTTTGCCAAGGTAAATGAAGTGACAAAGACAAGGGACTGAGGGCGATCCATGCCAGTGAGCGAGTCCATGTTGTTGCTGTTATTCAGTATCAGACTGTTTTGGGGGTGTCCAACACTTCATGACCCCATTTGGGGTTTTCTTGGCAAAGCTGCTGGAATGGTTTGTCATTTCCTTCTTTGGCTTATCCTATAAATGAGGAAACTGAGGCAAACAGGGTTAAGTGATTTGCCCAGAGTCACCCAGCTAGTGTCTGAGGCTGGATTTGAACTTAGATCTTTCTGACATGTTCTATCAAGGGAGGCCTGTGTCTGAGATAGGCCACCTCTCTTTGCTTGTTTTTTTTTTTTTTCCTAACTAGGCAACTAGCAGCAAACTGGAGATGGATGAGTCCAGGTGACCATTTTGAGTTTCAAAAGGCAATAGAGGTCCTGGAAAGATAGTGAGGCAGTGGCTGCAGTGAGGACCAGGGAGAATGATGTCAGTTGCAGTACTAGCTGCTGCTGGCTTTTGCCAAGGGAAAAAATAGCAACAATAGAAAGAGACCCGACTTCCACTTCCGGAAGTCAAGATGGCAGAGTAAAAAGGTAGTCGCTCTCACCCTCCCCTATTAACCTCTGAAAATCCAGAAAATATCACCCCAGAAAAAACCCTGGAACAGCTAAACCAGAAGAAAGATGGGGTGCAGCAGTGCAGTAGCTCAGGTAGCTAGAGGGATTAATGGGAAAGGCCCCTCTTACCCTGGGAAAAGGGGAGCACTACGAAACAGGAGTCGCCCAGCCAGCTAGTGGAAAGACCCACTTCAGCACACCAGGAGGAGATTCTGGTGCCTCGGCATTCTACAGCAAATGGGTCTCCCAATGTCTCAGCAAAAATAAGGGAAGCAGCGCTACAAAGGGCCCCAGGCGGATAAGCACCCAGCAGCATTCATCTAAAAGGAGCTGAAGAAAGCAACCTAGAGGTGCCAAAAAGTTCCAGCCTTGTTGATTCCAGCCCAACACCAGGTAAGCTGTCAGAACCCCACAGCCTCCAACTGCCAACCAGGAGGAGATCCTGAAGCCCAGGTGGTCAAGCAGGCAAACGCCAACAGCTGTACCTCCAAGTGCCTCAGTGAGGGTGGGGTAACTGGTGGAAACCAGCTCAGAAAACCACCAGGTGCCTCGGCATTGTACGGCAAAGAAGTCTCCCAGTACTTCAACAGAAATAAGGGAGGCAGTACTGCAAGGGGCCCCAGGCAGATAAATACCTGGAAGCACTTATCTAAAAGGAACTAAATTAAGCTAAAGGAAAGGAAAAGCAGGCAACCTAGATTTACCTGAAAGTCCCAGCCTTGCTGATTCCAGCCCAGCACCAGATAAGCTGCTGGAAACCTACAGCCTCCAATTGACAACATAAGAGGCCCCAGCACACAAAGCCAGTGACCAAGACCTAGGCTCCCAACACAAGATGCTTGGGTCAGTGCCCTCTGCTCCCCAGCAGGAGAGCTTAATCTCTTTAAAGGCCAGGGAATAAAGAAACACTATGAGTAAAAAGAAACGTACTGTAGATTCCTATTACGAGAAGAGTGAAGATCAAGACAGAAATTCTGAAGAGGACAACACTGTCATCAAACCCACGTCTGCAACATCAAAAGGGAATATGAACATAAAGCCTTCTTAGAAACACTCAAGAAGGATTTTAAAAGTCAAATGAGAGAGGTAGAGGAGTCCTTTAAAAGTACAATTGACCAACTGGAAAAAAAGTACACTGAAGAAAACAAGTCCCTAAAACACACAATTGGCCAATTGGAAAAAAAGTACAATGAAGAAAATAAATCCCCTAAAAATTGGAGAAGAAAGCACAATATCTAACAGAAAAAAACAATATGTTAAAAATTAGAATTGAACAAATGGAAACTAATGACTCTATGAGAGAGCAAGAATCAAACAAAAACAAAAAAATGAAAAAATAGATGAAAACGTAAAATACCTCATGGGTAAAACAACTGACCTGGAAAATCGATCCAGGAGAGACAATTTACAAATTATACGCCTACCTGAAAGCCATGATGAAAAAAAGAGCCTGGACAATATCCTGCAGGAAATCATAAAGGAAAACTGCCCTGAAGTCCTAGAACCTGAAGGTAAAATAACTATAGAAAGAATCCATCACTACCCGCCTGAAAGAGATCCCAAATTGAAAACACCAAGGAATATAATAGCTAAATTCCAAAATTACCAGATAAAAGAGAAATTACTGCAAGCAGCCAGAAAGAAATAATTTAAATATCACGGAACCACAGTTAGGATTACACAGGACCTTGCAGCCTCTACATTAAAAGACTGTAGGGCATGGAACATGATATTCCGTAAGGCAAAGGAGCTGGGAATGCAGTCAAGGATTAACTACCTAGCAAAAATGAGCATGATTTTTCAGGGAAGAAGATGGATATTCAACGAAATAGTGGACTTCCAAAAGTTCCTGATAAAAAGACCAGAGCTCAACAAAAAATTTGATCTTCAAGTACAAGATTCAAGAGAGACATAAAAAGGTAAATGGGACAGAAAGATACAATATGTTGTTAATAAGGGCAAAATGTTTACATCCCTACAAGGGAAGATGACACTTGCAACTCTTGAGAACTTGTATTGTTATTATACCATGTTAAGGGAGTATATATAAAGGGGGTGGATATAAGTTGACTTTGATGTAATGATAAAAAAAAATTTAATCAAGTGGGTTAAGTGGATCCAAGTAAGTGGATTAGTCTGAGCTAAGAAAATGTACTGAGAAAGGAGGAGGCAGACAAGGGTAAATTACATTATAGGAAAAGACATAAAAACCTATTAGAGCAGAGGTAAAGAAGGGAGGGGGATGAGCACTGTTTGAACCTTACTCTCATCAGATTTGGCTCAAGAAGGGAATAACATAATCAGGTACAGAAATCTAACTTGCACTATAGGCAGTAGGAGGCAAAAGGGGAAAGAAAAGGGAGGGGGGATAGAAGGTAGGGAAGAAGCAATAAGGGCAAAGGGGAAGAAAAGAGAAAGGGATAACAGAAGGGAGGTGGGACCCAAGGAGGCGCTGGTCAAAAGCAAAACACTGGGGGGGGAAGGAGAAAGGAGAAAGAAAAGCATAAACGGGGGGAAAAAAGGATGGAGAAAAAGACACAGATAGTAATCATAATTGTAAATGTGAATGGGATGAACTCTCCCATAAAACGGAAGCATATAGGATATTGGATTAAAAACCATAATCCTACAATACACATTTGAAAAAGAGTGACACATACAGGGTAAAGGTAAAAGGCTAGAGCAAAATATATTATGCTTCAGCTGAAGTAAAAAAAGCAGGGGTAGCAATCCTGATCTCAGACAAAGCAAAAGCAAAAATAGATCTTATCAAAAGAGATAAGGAAGGAAACTACATCCTGATAAAAGGGACCACAGACAATGAAATAATATCATTACTAAGCATATATGCACCAAATGGTATAGCATCCAGATACTTAGAGGAGAAGTTCAGGGAGTTACAGGAAGAAATAGACAGCAAAACTATACTAGTGGGGGACCTCAACCTCCCCCTCTCTGAACTAGATAAATATAACCACAAAATAAACAAGAAAGAAGTTAAGGAGGTGAATAAAACATTAGAAAAGTTAGGTATGATAGACCTGTGGAGAAAACTGAATGGGGATAGAAAGGAATATACTTTTTTCTCGGGGGTACATAGCACATACACAAAAATTGACCATGTACTAGGGCATAAAAACCTCACAATCCAATACATAAAGGCAGAAATATTAAATGCATCCTTTTCAGATCATGATGCAATAAAAATTATATGTAACAAAGGGACATGGAAAGATAGACTACAAAATAATTGGTAACTAAATAATCTAATCCTAAAAAATGATTGGATCAAAGAACAAATCATAGAAACAATCAATAATTTCATTCAAGAGAATGACAATAATGAGACAACATACCAAAACTTATGGGAAGTTTTATATCTCTAAATGCTTACATAAATAAAATAGAAAAAGAGATCAATAAATTGGGCATACAACTAAAAAAACTAGAAAAAGAACAAATTAAAAATCCTCAATTAAACACCAAATTAGAAATATTGAAAACCAAAGGAAAAATTAATAAAATTGAAATTAAGAAAACTATTGAACTAATAAATAAAACTAAGAGCTGGTTTTATGAAAAAAAAAACAATAAAATAGATAAATCTTTGGTTAATCTAATTAGAAAGAAGAAAGAAGAAAACCAAATTACTAGTATCAAAAATGAAAAGGGTGAAACTACCACCAAGGAAGAGGAAATTAAAACAACAATTAGGAATTATTTTGCCCAACTATATGCCAACAAATCTGACAATTTTAGTGAAATGGATATGTATTTACACAAATATAAATTGCCCAGATTAACAGAAGAGGAAGTAAAATACTTAAATAACCCCATCTCAGAAAAAGAAATTGAACAAGTCATTGATGAACTCCCTAGGAAAAACTCTCCAGGGCCAGATGGATTTACATGCGAATTCTATCAAACATTTGAAGAACAATTCATTCCAATACTATATAAACTATTTGGTAAAATAGGTAAAGAAGGAATCTTATCAAATTCTTTTTATGACACAAATATGGTGCTGAGAAACCTAAACCAGGAAGAGTCAAAATAGAGAAAGAAAATTATAGAGCAATTTCTCTAATGAATATAGATGCAAAAATTTTAAACAAAATATTAGCAAATAGATTACAGCAACTTATTACATGAATAATACACTATGACCAGGTAGGATTTATACCAGGAATGCAGGGCTGGTTCAACATAAAGAAAACTACCAGCATAATCCATCATATCAACACCCAAACTAACAGAAACCATATGATCATCTCAATAGATGTAGAAAAAGCTTTTGACAAAATACAACACCCATTCCTATTAAAAACACTACAGAGCATAGGTATAAATGGAGTCTTCCTTAAAATAATAAATAGCATCTATCTAAAACCTTCAGCAAGCATAATATGTAATGGGGACAAGCTAGAAGCATTTCCAAAAAGACTGGGGGTGAAACAAGGATGTCCATTATCACCAATGTTATTCAACATCGTACTGGAAACGTTAGCTTTTAGCAATAAGAGAAGAAAAAGACATTGAAGGCATTAGAATAGGCAAAGAAGAAACAAAGCTATCACTCTTTGCAGATGACATGATGTTATAGAATCCCAGAGAATCAAGTAAAAAACTACTTGAAATAATAAACAACTTTAGCAAAGTTGAAGGCTATAAAATAAACCCACATAAATCATCGGCATTTCTATATATTACCAGTACAAAGCCTAACAGCAAGAGACAGAAAGAGAAATTCTATTTAAACTTACTGCAGACATTATAAAATATTTAGGAGTCTACCTCCCGAAACAAACCCAGGAACTCTATGAACACAATTACAAAACACTTTTCATGCAAATAAAATCAGATCTAAATAATTGGAAAAACACCAGTTGCTCAAGGGTAGGCTAAGCTAATATAATAAAAATGACAATTCTACCTAAGGTAATTTACTTATTCAGTGCCATACCAATCAAACTACCAAAAAATTATTTTATAGAGTTAGAAAAAACAATAAAAGATTCATTTGGAAGAACAAAAGGTCCAGAATATCAAGAGAACTAATGAAAAGAAATGCAGGGGAAGGTGGCCTAGCCATTCCAGATCTTAAATTGTATTATAAAGCAGCAATCATCAAAACTGCTTGGTACTGATTAAGAAATAGAGTGGTGGATCAGTGGAATAGGTTAAGTATACAAGACACAGTAGTCAATGACTATAGTAATCTATTATTTGATAAACCCAAAGACCCCAGCTTCTGGGATAAGAACTCACTCTTTGAAAAAAACTGCTGGGAAAACTGGAAAAGAGTATGGCAGAAACTAGGCATAGACCAAAATCTCACACCATATACCAAAATAAAGTCAAAATGGGTACATGATTTAGATATAAAGGCTGATACTATAAGCAAACTGAGAGAGCAAGGAATACTTTACCTGTCAGATCTATGGAGAACAGAAGAATTCATGACCAAACAGGAGATAGAGAACATTACAAAAAGCAAAATAGATAATTTTGATTACATTAGATTGAAAAGTTTTTGCACAAAGCCAATGCAACTAAGATTAGAAGGAAGGTAGAAAATTGGGAATTTTTAAAATTAGTCTCTGATAAGGGCCTCATTTCTAAAATATATAGAAAATTAAGTCAAATTTATAAGAATACAAGCCATTCCCCAATTGATAATGGTCAAAGGATATGAACAGACAGTTCTCAGATGAAGAAATTAAAGCCATCTATAGTCATATGAAAAAATGCTCTAAATCACTATTGATTAGAGAAATGCAAATCAAAACAACTCTGAGATACCACATCACACCTATCAGAATGGCCAACATGACAAAACATGAAAATGATAAATGTTGGAGAGTATGTGGTAAAATTGGAACACTAATGCATTGTTGGTGGAGTTGTGAAATGATCCAACCATTTTGGAGAGCAATTTGGAACTATGCCCAAAGGGCAATAAAAATGTGCATACCCAACAATAGCACTTCTAGGGCTATGTCCCAAAAAGATCACACAAATGGGAAAAGGACCTACACGTACAAAGATATTCATAGCAGCTCTTTTTGTGGTGGCAAAGAATTGGAAATTGAGAGGATGCACATCAATTGGGGAATGGCTGAGCAAGTTGTGGTATATGAATGTGATGGAATATTATTGTGCTATAAGAAATGATGAACAGACTGACTTCAGAAAAACCTGAAAAGACTTGTATGGTCTGATGCTGAGTGAAGTGAGTAGAACCAAGAGAACATTGTACACAATAACAGTCACGTTGTGTGATGACTAATATTGATAAACTTAACCCTTCCTGGCAATACAAGGACCTAAGACATCTCCAGAGGCCTTGTGATGGAAAATGCTATCCACACCCAAACAAAGAACTATGGAAGTCGAATTGTTATTTTTTTTCTCTTCTGTTGAGTTTTGTTTCCTCTTTCTGATGGTTCCTCCCACTGGTTTTAATTTCTACTTACAACATCAATAATGTGAAAATGTTTAATATGAATGTAAATGTATAGCCTATATCAGATTGTGCGCCTTCTTGGGGAGGGTGGTGGGGAGGAAGAGGGAGAAAAATTTTAAACTCAAAAGCATATGGAAGTGATTAATGATAAATAAAAATAAATTAATGAAAAAAAGAAAAAAGAAAGAGACCACCACAAGATGGTTGTTTGACCTGACAATGCAAGTGCAGAGGTAAAATGTAATTTTACCTCTAATTAGTAGTTCTCCAACACAGTTTGTGATCCTACGAGGTTTAGGTATTGGCCTTCCAGGTGAGACAGGGTTATTGGGTCATTGAATTAGATTCTAATCATCTGTAATGTGTGCTATGATCTCTACAAGCTATCATTTTGTATGGAAATAAACTACCTGTTCCATATATTGAGAGAGAGAGAGAGAGAGAGAGAAAGAGAGATTGATTCTCTTATTTCTTGTTAGGGCTAAGCTTAAAGAATTGATATAATCATGGAAATTAGATGAGTTATCTGCCAGAAACCAACTCTGTTATAAACAGAATAAAAATAAACTGGGAAATTTTAGTCAAAAAAGCAGGGGGCTGCCATAAGTGTAATTTTGTATATACTTTTAAATATGCATGATGAAGGGCAGCACTACTCTGAAATGGTCACAGAAGTGAACAGGAAAATCTGAATTCAACTCCTGCCTCAGCTACTTACTAGCTGTGTGACCCTTGGCAAGTCACTTAACCTGTCTGCCTCAGTTTCCTCATACATAAAATAGGGATAATAATAGCATCTACTTCACAGGATTGTTGTGATGGTCAGGTGAGATATCTAAAGCATTTTGCAAATCTCTAAAACACAACATAAATGCTAGCTATTATTACAGAGACAGATTTAGAGCTCATAGGGAAACAAAACTTCATGAAAAAACAAGAGTCCCAGGAAAACCTGTGACAAGTGATATGACAGACCCCTGGTGACCATTAAAGGAGGGACCTAATCTGGATCACTATGCTCAAGATCTGGCAGACCCTGTCCACACCACTCAATTTAAGAGTGTGATTCAAGCACAAGTCCTTCCATGAGAAAACCAAGGATAACTCCAACCACGATGAGAAAATACCTTAGTCTGAGAGACAGATGAAGAAAAAGTAAACCTCAAAGAGGAGTATTTTTTCTTGTACCTGGAAGCTCTGGATTTTGGCTTGGAGTTTTCATTTTAGGATTTTTTTCTGGAGGTGATCCTTTTTATTTTTCACTTTAGTTCTAAGAGTTTTGGGCAATTTTCATTTATAATGTCCTGAAATATGATGTACAGGTTTTTTTCTGATAATTTTTGTAATATTCAATAATTCTTAGATTATTTCTCCACCTGTTTTCTAGGTCAGGTGCCATTATTGCCTCCCTAGCTTTTCCATTTTATATATCTTAAGTTCCTCTAGATACTACTGCCTTTCCTGTGACTAGGGCAATGTCCTAATATTTTTAAGAGTCAAAAGAGAAAAGTCAAAATGAGAGAGGGTCTGTGAGTGGCTTTGTTTCGACAAGCTTAGGAAAAGACAAAAATAGGAAGAAAAAGGGACTAAAGTGGGGAGTAAAAGATGAAAAGGAGGGAAAATACTACTGAATAATAGAGGAACATAAGAAGAAAAGTTTATAGCCATGGAGGAGAGTGAGGGGAAAGGACATCCCATGAACATTACTTTCAACTGAATTAGAGAAAGGAATACTGAATACAATTGCACATACACAGAGAAATATGTTTAATTCAAAAGGGGAAATACAAGGAGCCACCAGGGACAAGGGAGGGGAGGATAAGTAAAGAAATAATCATAAGCAAAATAATCTCAAATATTGAAGGAACATGAAAGGAAGATTAAAAGGAAAGGAAGAAAGTAAAAACCTGAGATCAGAAGTGGGATAAGGAAAAGATAAAAGCTATAGAGAAGAAATAGACCCTTTCACTTATGAGATTTTAAGTGTAAGACAAATTCTATCTTCTATCTTCTTATTTATAAAGAGGGAAAAGAAAAGAGAAGAAAAATTAGAAAAGGACAGAGTAGCAGGAAATTTAAAATTAACAATCCTAAACCATGAACATGATTGGGATGAATTCAAGCATAAAATGGAAAAGGATAGCAGGATGGCTTAGAAAACAGAATCTAAAAATATGTGGTTTAAAAGAAATATCCTTGAAATATGATTCACATAGAATTAAAATGAAGAACTTGAGTAAAATCTAGAAAGCTTCAGCTGAACTAAAAAAAATCAAGGGTAAAAAAAATCAAGGGTAGAAATCACTATTTCAGATAAGGCTATATTAAATACAGAAAAGACAAAAAGAGATAAGCAGGAAAGTTACATTATGCTAAAAGGCATCATAGATAACAAATCATTATCAATACTTAATACAGAGTGTCCCAAAAGTGTGTTAAAGCTGAACATATATGCATATATTATACATGTATATGATAATATAAACTTTAAATACTTAAACTTCTGGTGATTAAATGGGAATAAAAAGGATTTATATACTTCTCAGCTGTATAAAGCATCTTTAAAAAAAATAACCCAATTATTTGGTGAGGCATAAAGACTTCAAAAAATAGAAAAATAGAAATATTAAACATGTAACTTACTGGTCACAATGCAATAAAATTATATTCAATAACACCCTTTAAAGAATTTAAAAATAAATGGAGACTAACAAAATTCTAAAGAACTGATAGATCAAATAAATTATAGACACAATAGAAAATTTCAAAGAAAATTACAATAATGAGACAACACATTAAAAATGCATGTAACAAAGATAAAGCAGCTCTGAGGGAAAAATTTCAATCTCTAAATACTTCCATCAACAAAAGAGAAAAATAACAAATCAATGAATTAAGCATGCAATTAAAAGAACTTCAAGTCAAAACACACAACCAATGTGGTATATGATTGTGATGGAATACTGTGCTATAAAAAATAAGGGAGATGGTTTCAGAAAAAATTAAGAAGACTTAAATGAACTGATGCAAAGTGAAGCGAGCAGAACTGTACACTGTACACAGGAACAGCAATATTGTAAGGAAGATCAACTAACTGTGAAAGACCTAGTTACTCTAATCAATACAATGATCCAAGAAAATTCCAAAAGACTCACAACAAAAAATGCTATCCACATCCAGAAAGAACTTTTGAACTGTGAGTACAGATTAAAGGATACTTTTTCCTCTTGATTTTGCTTTTTTTTTTTTTTTGCAGCATGGCTAATATGTAAATGTGCTTCGAATGATTTCACATGCATAATTGCCTTCACATATTACTTGCCTTCTCAATGGGTAGGGAAGAAGTGGAAGGAGAATTTAGAACACTTTTTTAAAATTTTTTCCCACTTAATAGTATTTTATTTTTTCTAATCACATGTAAAGATAGTTATCAATATTCACTTTTATAGGATTTTGAGTTCTAAATTTTCCTCCCATCCTTCCCTCACCCCTCCCCAAGATGGCAAGCAATCTGATTTAGGCTATTCTTGTACAATCATATTAAACATATTTCCACATTAGTCATGTTGTGAAAGAAGAATCAGAACAAACGGGAAAAATCACAAGAAATAAAAAATAAAGAGAAAAAAATAGTACGCTTCGATCTGCATTCAGACTCCATAGTTCTTTTTCTGGATGTGGACAGCATTTTTCATCATGAGTCCTTTGGAGTTGTCTTGGATCCTTGCATTGCTAAGAAGAGATGAGTCTATCAGAATTAGTCATTGCACATTGTGGCTGTTACTGTGTACAATGTTCTAGGAGCTTATTTTCAAAAAACGAATGAAAGCATATTAAACAGCTAATGTGATTTTTTTAAAATGTGAAACAGAATTATTCATATCAAAAATGAAAGTGCTTACAATAACTGAATAAAGGAAATTATCAGAAACTATTTTGCCCAATTACATATTAACAAAACTGATAAAAGGAAATATATGAATATTTACAAAATACAAAATTCCCAGATTAACAAAAGAAGAAATAGACCACTTGAGATAATTAAATATCAGAAGATACTGAATAAGCCATAAATGAACTCCCCTAAAAAAAACCCTAGGACCAGATAGATTTATAAGCAAATCCTATCAAACATTCAAAGAACAATTAATTCTAAATCCACATAAACTATGTGGAAATAATAAGATGGTATGACTTCCACACTCATTCTATGATACAAACACTGGTCTAGACACCTAAACCAGGAAGAAGCAAAGCAGTAAAAGAAAAGTACAGATCAATAGCCCTAATAAACATTGATGCAAAATTTTAAAATAACATATTAACAAGGAGGGCAATTTGAACATTAGAAAAATTATACATTGACCAGGTTGAGTTTATTTCAAGAATTCTGGGTTTGTTCAACATAAAAAAACGTGATAAATATAATAAGCAATGTTAATAATCTAAATAACAAAAATGTTATCAACAGATACTGGAAAGGCTTTTGACAAAACCCAACACTCATTTCTATTACAAAAATCTAGAAATCATAGAAATAAATGGGCCTCTTCTTTAATACTTAAATAGTATGTATATAAATCCAAAACCAAACATATTTAATGGTGAAAAGTAAAAGGCCTGTCCAATAAGATCAACGTTCAAAGATGGCCACTATCATTACTACAATTTAATAGTGCTAAATGCTAGTTCTAACAATTAACAATAAAGCAAGAAAAAATAGAAGGAATAAGTACAAAAAGAAAACAAAATTATCATTTTCTGCAGATGCTGTGACAGTGTACTTAGAGAACCCAAGAGAATCAACTAAAAACTAACTGAAATAGAACTTTTTAAAAGACGCAGGATAGAAGATAAATCCATATAAACCACCAGCATTCCTACTTACAACCAATAAAACCCAGCAAGAAGAGCTAGAAAGAGAATTGTATTCAAAGTAAATACAGAAGCTATAAAATACTTGTGAAAGTATCTTCCAAGATTTGCCCAGGGATGATTTGAATGTAACTATAAAATGCTCTATGCAGAAATAAGACAGACCTAATTAAGTAGAGAAACATTAAATGTCATGGACAGGTTGAGATAATACAACCCAAGTTCAGAGTTGTATCAAACTAATATTTTATAGACCTAGAAAAAATAACAAAATTCATACAGAAGAACAAAAGGTCAAGAATTACAAGGGTGACAATGAAAAAAAAAGTGGGAAGGAAGGGTATCTATTAGTACCAGATCTCCAAGTGTACTACAAAGCAATAATCATTAAGATGACTTGGCAACGGTCAAAAGAAAAGAGAGACTGATCAATAGAACAGATCAGATACACAACATACAGAAGCAAACAAATACCACAGCCTGATGTAAAATACGCTCAAAGACTTCAGATACTGGAGGAAGGACTTTCTATCTGATAAAAAAAAACTCTAGGAAAATTAGATAGCAGTTTGAAAGGAATTAGGTTTAGACCAACATCTCACACCAAAAACCAAAACAACTTCCAAATGGGTACACAACTTAAGATACAAAAAGTCATATCATACATTAGAGAACCAAGAAAACCACCTAACAGATTTATTGATAAGGGAAGAGTTTATAACAAAGTAAGTGATGGAAGATCATGTAAAACTGACAAGGCTTTTGCACAAACAAATCTAGTAAAAATTAGAAGGAAATAAGCAAATGGGAAAATCTTTGCAACGAGATTCTTGGATAAAGATCTCATTTTCAAGATATATAAGAAACTGACTGAAAAATTTATAAGACTAACAGCCATTCTCCAAAAGATAAATGGTCAAAGGATATAAAAAGGCGGTTTTCAAAGGGAGAAGTGAAAGCTATCAACAATCAGATGAAAATAAAATAAAATGTTCTGAATCACTAGAGAAATGCAAATTAAAGCAATTCTGAAGTTATCAAACCTATCAAATTTACAAAGATGACAAAAGAGGAAAATGACAAATGAGGAGCAAGGGGGCAGTATTAGCATATTATTGGTATAGTTATGAATTGGTGCCATTATTCTGGAAAATAATTTGGAACTATGCCCAGAAAGTTACCATACTGTGTATACCCTCCCACCCAGACAGAGCACTAAAAGGTCTATGCTCCAAAGAAATCAAAGAGGAGAGGCAGCTAGGTAGTGCAGTGGATAGAACACTGGCCCTGGAATCAGGAAGACCTGAGTTCAAAATCCAGCCTCAGATACATGATACATACTAGCTGTGTGACCCTAGGCAAGTCACTTAACCCAGACTGCCTCACCAAAAAAGCAAAAAAAAAAAATCAAAGAGGAAAACAATCTATATGTACAAAAATATTTATAGAAGCTCTTTTTTGGTAACCCAAAATTGGAAACTAATGAAGTATCCTCCTATTGGGAATGGATAAAAATTGTGGCACAAAAATACAATGGAATATTTTGTCATAAAATCATTTTGTGCAAAAGCTATCAAAATTCATAGAGAAAAGTATATATAATTAAGCACATTCTAAAGAAATAAGTAATAAAAACTCAAATAACTTTCCAAGGTTTATTTGTCACATTACTGTTACAGTAATCAAACTTAAATTATACAAAAAAATTTGTACAGTTAAAAATCTTTGGCTAGGCAAAGCCTTAAATGTATTATATATATATATATATCTATATGTACACCCACACACACGAGCGTGCACGCACACACACATGCACGCATACACACTCACAAAACAAGGGTTTTTATACATCCATACACAGATTTATACATATTTACAGAAACATTTTAAAGAGTTTTTACAATTTACCAAAGTAAGACGAGACATAAGCAGAAGCATGAAAAACTGATATAAAACTATAAATACATTTGGAGTTAAAAATCCAAACCCCATGAAACTGGGGGTGGTGGGCTGGAATTTCAGGTGTGTTGTTATTTTGAAAAATCAAAGGCAAATTTTTTATACAATCAAAGTGATGTTGCTTATATTTTTATACAGATATGGGCATTTTAACATGTTAGAAAATAACTATGCCACAAAAACATGTCAATTATTCATCTAGAACCATGAAAAAAAAATAACAGCCTGACTTATATCAGGTCTGTCACTGAAATAACTAAAAAATTGAACTGAGTCGGTCAATGAATGAAAAAAAATACAGAAATGCCACAGATGGATTAAAGCCTACTTTTTTTTTTTAAAAGTCCACAGACTTGTTTCAGTAGATTTATTTAAAGTACGAGGATTTTGAACTTCCATGTAGTACAAAGTGTCAATTATGACTCCAAGGAATTCAGCAAATTATCTGTAAAGCAAGCAAGAGGCTAAATATTATTATCCTATCTTTCTGATACTCAAATTTCTTACAGGGCGGATCTTTTGAATAGACAGATAATGGATAATAGATAATTTAGATAATGGCATTAAATTTAGGAGTTGAACAAAAAGGCCAACTTTATAATTCACATTTTTTTTTACTCTATTGTCACCAAGAGACTATAACGACATTAACAATATTTGATAAAATAATATAAGCCAGTCTAAACTTGTAATAATGCAATAAGAACAAAGTAACATAATAGTCCAACTGTAGCCAAATTTAAGTCTAAAATATGAAATCAGTTTAAATTGTAATATCATAATTATAATTTTCCATATGAGTATCAATTCTAAAATTAAAATAGTTTAACAAACATTTATTATATTTACAACTGAATGTAATATGTACTTTCAGGTAACGTCTAACTAATAATGAAAACTCAAAAGTCAAGAGAGATTTTCAAAATAACTTTTGCTGCAGACCTGTGATTTTTATTAGGGTGGGGAGATCCTCAGAGAGAAAACTCATTGTCCTAATGCAGATCTCCATCTCTTCTGCAGATCTCCATCTCTTCTGCTACTTAAAATCTTAGAGAATTTCCTGGGGCGTTGTGAATTTAAGTCAGTTGACCAGAGTCATATAGCTAGCGTAGAAGAGAGGCAGGACTTGAAACCATGTCTTCCTGGCTCTCTCTTTGTCCACTACTGCATGTTACTTCTCAATAAATCAGAATAAATCTTTGCAAAAATCTTGACAATTTTGTGTCAAATAAAAATCCTAACAGACTTTTAACAGTTCCTTAGAAATCTCTCCAAAATCAGTATTAAAGGATATATACTCAACTTTATAACAAACACATTTCTAAACTGTTAGTTATTCTGTTTAACCTTTCACAAATTCAATTTTATTTTCTGAACCAGGGGTGTCAAATTCAAATAGAAACAGAAGCCACTAATCCATACATAAGGATCTTTGCAGTCTGTATACAGATTTAGTTTTAAATGCTACATTATCTATGTTTTATTTTATTTTTATTTATCTTATTAAGTATTTCCCAATTACATTTCAAAGTGGTTCAGACCCTACTTGGGAATGTTGTAGGCTGTGTATTGACACCTCTGTTCTAAACTACTTTTGGAAGTAGTCTGTAAACTACTTTTGGGAATTTATGAAGCAAGCCAGTCATTCTGAACAGAGAAACTGCTGAAGAACTTAGTCTAAAGACTGTCAAGAAGCATTAACTACCTGCATTTCAGCTTTTCAAAGAGCTTCATTAATTGCTGGAATCTTTCTGAAACCTGAAAAATTAAAAAAGCATTTTAATACCCAAGATTTCAGTAACAACTGCAAATTTATTAAAATTTCATAAGATGCCATGATTTTGTCTCTAAGTTTGACATTTACTGTAAGGGCATGAATTTCCTCATGTGCAAAATGAAATTACTTGCTCCACTGATTTCCAGAGTATTTGTGAGGATCAGATGAGATAATATATGTGACAGTATTTTGTGAAAACATAAAGTGCTATTATCAATATAAGGTGGTATAAGAGTTATTAATAGTAAGGTCAACTGATGGGTACATATAAATCTTGTAATTAATAAATGTGAATTTGTGCATTTATGGTCACAAAATTAATGAGATACAGTAAGAACAAAGTTTAAGATACCTGATTTGGGCTTTTACTCAACTTGGTAGCTAGGAAAGTAAAAGTTTTTGCTGATGGTCCTCTTTTCTGACACTCCAACAGAATTTCCCTGTCATCATCTCTGAGGGAAAAAAACAAATATTATTTTGCTTATATACATCAGATCAGAGGAATACTACCAATACAATGAATTAAAAATGTCTGTACATTTAGTCATAACTAGATTCTAGAATGTAAGTTAGCATCCTATAGGTGTTCTAATTTCTCCAAATAATAGAAAACTGAATGAGAAGACTTAGTACTGTACATAGGAACTTATGCTCTGACAGTAGTGATTTAACTAGATGTATGACCCTGCAAAAGTAACTTAATCTCTCATCTTCACTTTCTTCATCTGTAAAATGAAGATAATTATAGCATCTACCTTAGGGGATTGTTGTGAGAATCAAAGAGACAATATATACAAAGCACTCTATAAACCTTAAGTACTAGATAAATGTTAGTTCATATTATTATGTTGTAAAAAAAAAACCTCTTTTTTAATGTCATAATTCAAAACAAATATATGAGAGCTTACAAATGAATAGTACTTGGAGGTGCACCATTAGCTACAGCTGAAATATAGGCACTTACATTCAAAGAATAATTGTCAGTGATAAATTCTAACAGTTTTACCCCCTAAAATTAATGACCTGAAAATAAGCCATTCCACACTAAAGGAATGAATTAGTCACTGGTATAAAGCCACTACTCTGCCTACTTTAGGCATAATGCTGACTCCTTTGGAAATCTACTCTTCAACTGTGTGGAGAGGAAAGTATAATGGCATGGTTCTCCGTTCCCAAATACATTAATTGTACAGCTAAGAATTCCCAATCTCTGAAAATAATATTTTAAAAATATACATATATTAAAATATCACATAGAACACCTTACCTTGTCCATGAAATCACAACTTCTCCCTTTTTTTTAATAACATTCTTTGCTGAAAGACTTGTAGGAGACGGAAACGTTGATGATGAGGCATCTTTATTCTCTGGAATTGCTTTTTTCTTATTAGATATCTTTTGGTGAGCTGCATCACTGTCTTCAGAACTTTCAGTACTTTTCTTTTCTCCAATGGATAATTCAGTTTCGATTCTTTGTTTTTTAGTGGAATAATTTATATCAGAATGGCTTTTTCGCTTTTTCTGCATGTTTGTTGAAACTCCATTGCATTCTAAATGATCACTATTCAATGCAGATTCTAATCTAATATTATCCTTACTTAATATACTCTCACTGGGAGGATCTACGGTCAAATCAATATATGTGCCCTCAACAATACATTCCAAATGTTCATTTGTAAGATGTTCCTTTTCTTTTTTACTATTATCTTCATCTAAACTTGTCACAGGCAAAGCAGACTCACTCTCACTTACTTTACTATCATTTGAAGTCTCTTCTGTCAAATCAATGAATATATCTTTTGCAACATGCTGTAAAGGCTCACGTGTAACTGTATCTTGATCCAATCTGTTTGCTGGACATTCCAACTGATCAATATTTAAAATGGAGTCTGCTGCAAGTTTCCCTAGATTTTCAATCTCAATGGAAGAAGGCTTTGTTAAGTCTACGTATGAGCTGTCAAGACTACACTCTACATGTTGTGGAACTTCCACAATTGTAGGCAACTCTTTGATGTTTTCAGGAGCCTTTGATTCCCACATTTGATTCAATTCAAAACATTCACCTATAACTTCGCTTTTGTGATCTGCTTTATCTGATGGGTCTTTAAATAACTCATATATATCAGGAACTTGTGTTTGTACAATAGAATTCTGATCGTCATTAGTCAAATTATCAATATTTTCATTTCTCTTAGAATTTTCTAATTCTTCCACAGATTGAATTGTACAGTTCTGACAAGAGATACTTTTTTCTACAGTTCCATTGGTTTCCTTCTCCACTTCATGTAAAGATACTGCAGACTGTTCACTTGTTTTATTTTGGTCAAGACCTGACAAGGAAGGTGGTACTGCATGCCGAATTTTAACAATGAAATGGTCATTGGATTTCTCCATTATGACAGCTTGCATTGGTAGGTTAGGATGATACTGAAAGCCAGGAGCAACAGGCCTGCTTGTCCATGATGATGAACAGCTTGATCTGCTGCTTGAATTATCAGACTCCAAGGCTAAATGAATATCTTGTTCAGTGGCATCTTCTTCTTCAAGTAGTGCATCTTCACTAAAATGGGCACTAATAACTTCTTCAGGAGTTGAACTCGATGAAGTTTCGGGCTTTAAAAAACTAAGATGACCATCTGACTTCAGAGGTGATGGTACTGTTAGAGAGACTGCTAAATCTTCAAGAAGAATTGAAGAAATGCAGGTCTTACTCTTTTCTGAATTGCACGCATTCTCTTTACTCAAAGCTACACAAGTAGAAACCTCAAACATACAACTTTCATCCAGCACATCAGGATGAACTGGCAACTGAAGTCTGGATGAAAGAGATGGAGTCTTCTCAAATGATGAGGAAGACCAATTAAGATCAACAATTGTTTTAAGACTTGGAGAAGACACTCCTGAAACTTCTTCTATATGACAACCTGGGATAAGTTCACTCTTCTGACTCTCTAAAGGATGTTTTTCTGGTGTCTTCAATTCCCACTGACACTTTTCAATACAGTTAACACTCTGATCCAAAAGATCAGAACCTTGCAGCAAACTTTTAAATATTTCACCCATCTGGGCATCACTTACTAGATTAAAAGTCAGACTAGATGCCTGTTGCTCTGTAAGAATTTCAAAACTATGTTCTACTTTCTTATTCAAGTTTTTGGCTGTCTCTTTACCTTCTATTGTGTTTTCAGTAGTTTTTGTGGAAATTAGAGTACTCTGAAATTCATTTTGTTCTATAGATGACACTTTGGATGGAGAGTTCTTTGTACTGTCTGTAGAGGTATATAAATTTTCAGTACTCTGTTTCACTGCATTGAGTCTGGGGATTTTTTGATCTTGGTAATGTGTTTTTTCACGTTTCTGATGTTCCAGTGTTGATCTGTAGTCAACTGATTGCTCTGTCTTTTGAGATTTGACTTTCAAAGATCCTATATTAGAATGATTCACATTCTCTCTCTGACTAATTGAGTATTTTGACTTATCTTTATTTGTCACATCAAGTTTTCCTTCATCACTGTCACTTCCCAAACTTATGGAATCACAGAATTTTATCAAAATCGTCTTCAGTTTCGAAAACAAATAATCCAGTTGTTCTTCTACAAACTTCCACAATTTCTTTTTCATATCTGGCAACTGCTGTTCAAATAAACGATTAACTATGCCATTCTTTTTAACCTGCCTAAGTTTAGATTCTATAACATCACAGAGACTTTGTTGTAAAGTATCCACTGACTTAGATATTTTAGACAAATTCAAGTATTTGATCAGTGATGTAAAATTCAAAATTGCAGATTCAATAATCCGTTGAAACTGTTGTAGTGAAAATTTTATCTTGAACTTCATATAATTTTTCCTAACATGTTTTCTTATAACTTTTAGCATTTGCATAACCTCGTGAACAGAAGAGGGCTCAACAATAATCTGAACTATCTTTTCCAGGCAAGAAGTACTCACTGTTTTTCCTTTATTTTCTGTCTTTGAAAACTTAGTAGAATCATTTGATAGTTTATCCTTCTTGTTCTTGATTTGATGGACTTTAACAGAAACTTTATTTCCAGTGCCTTCATCCAAATGTGTAGTGCTATTTTTTCTGATTTGGGGACTATTATTTATGTTCTGTGCTTCAGCAGAAGTTCTTGGTTTGGCATTTTTATTATTTTCAAAATTTCTTTGTGGTTTAGATCTTTCACTATCACTTACAATTTCTCCTTCTTCAAGTTCATCTGAAGACAAATCTGTATGGGAGTTTGTTTCTGAACATTTATCAGGTTTGCAAACTGGCTTTTGATTTTCTTTGTTGAGTTCATTTGATAAATTCTTAGAGGGAGGGCTAACCATGCTTGCTGGAACCAAATCTATAAAAAGAAAAGTTTAAGAAACATTTTAATATCAGTAACCTAAATGTAGTTTAAAAAAAATTTTAAAATATTTAGTCATTTCCCAATATTTTTTAAAATCAGGATTTACCTATTTAGTACATATCATTGGTCTTTAGGAGCATAAAAATATGCTATTCACTAGGTACAGGTGCTAATACAAATTGCTTTGCACATCAATGCATTAACAAATATCTAGAATGTCTACGTAGAACCTGTATCAGATTGCATGCCATCTTGGGGAGGGGAGGGGTAAGAGAGGGGGAGAAAATTTAAAACTCAAAATCTTATGGAAGTGAATGTTGAAAAGTAAAAATAAATAAATAAACTATTTATTTTAAAAAATTGTCAACCAATCAGAGTTGATTGCTACCCCCAGGAACACCAAGTCTTCCCAGGACATATAAGTGTTAAGTGGGTTTCATGAGGGCTCTTTGGCATTCTAGAATTACTTACCCCTTTTATTAATTATATGCTAGCATGATTAATAAAATGATTAATTGCTCAGGAAAAAAACCCAAATATTTAATTAAGCAATTCTATAGTTTAAATATGTAGTTACTCTTTATTATGTGTAGGCCCATCATCCACAACTTGATTTATCTCTGGCATATTTTGCCTTTAATCTCTTGGTGACACTTCCACTTATACTCTATGCCTACTCAACTCCACTACTGCCACATCCTCATTATCATGCGCTCTTATTGTACGTGTTGCCTGTTTTTCCTAAACAGTACCTTAAAGAAAAAGAGACATAAAGTTCCCACTCCTGGTTACGGTGTCAAGAAAAATTTTGTAAATTAACACACTTAAGTATCACACAAACAGCAAAACGGTGGAAGAAAGGGTGATGAGGGCAGGGAAGTGGTGAAGACGAGAAAAGCAGGAGTGTCTATTTTGTTTAGATTCAGATGAAGTAAATGAAGAGAAGTAAATGGAGGCAGTAATGGTGACCAGAAGAAATTAATTCAAATCCTATCATCTTTCACACAAGCTATGTGACAGGGAACACACAACTAGGATAAAAGGATTATAGATTTAGAGCAGGAAGAGACCTTAAAAGCTTTCTAACCCAATTCCTTCACTTTATGGCTGAGGAAACTAAGGACCAGAGGGGTCAAGTGACTTGCCCAGAGTCACATAGACAGTATGTTTCAGAGGCAGCACTTTAACTCAGGTCTTCATGACTCTGAGGTTGGCTCTCTTGCTACTAGACCACGCTGTAAAGTACCAATTCAATAAATATGTTCATACAGTTTATATTTTTAAAATAGAGTAAAACAAAATAAACAATTACCCTTATGGTTGTTTTTTAACACTGGAACTCTGCCTGGGCTTTCCATCCTTAGAATTTTAGCTGCAGGACGAATTGGACTATTCAGAGGACTGATGACGTTTGGAATAGGTCTCATATGATTTAGATCAATGCTCATAACAGAATTTTCATCATCATGGTACTCTGAGTTTGTTTCTCCAACTTCTATTCTGTTGTCCATATTCATTTGAAGATAAGGTTCTAAGTTTTGCTTGGGTAAACACAATTCCACATTACAAGCATTATTCTCAACAAGAGGTATAGCTTCAACAGGTGGCTCAGACTTAGAGTCACCATTCTTTGATGAGAATGTTGAAACAATGGGATGTTTTCCAGGTGGAAGCTTTAGACTGTTCTCACCAGTATCAGTCACCTCCACTGAAGGGTTTGACTTAACACTATTATTTTCAGGAACAACAGAGGAGTCTAATTCATCATTGCTTACATTCTCCAATTCCAAGCCAACACTGGAAGGAACAGCTACATGTAGTACATCCATTAAAACGGGAGCTGCATTATCATTCATTGTTTCTAGCACTTCCATTTGTGGCTGAAGCAGTGATTCTTTACCAGAAACAGGCAAGTCACAAGATTTTACTAAAGAATCATTTGCATTCTTTACTTTGTTTTCAGAAATGCTGACTTTGGATTTGAAGGCTGCCAGTATAACATCATTTTGTTCTAGTAAACACGACTTGGTTTCCTCTTTACGATCAGTATTCACAGACATTGATAGTTTTACTGGTTTTGCCTGCAATGAAGTTTCAGAAGCATGTGTGTCACTGGATTTAGGGGTATAATTTATTTTAACCTTATCTTCCTCGCTCAGAAATTGCTTTTTAGCAGGAGAAAGAGTTAAATTTAATTTTTCCATAAAACTTAACTTCAAGTTACTTTTTGTTTCTTTCTGGCCATTTTCAACTTTCTTAAGTTCTTTCCTATCTTTTCCTTCAGACATTTCTTCAACCTTTGAAACTTCATTTTTGTCATTTTGTTCATTCCTTCTCTTTGAATCAACAACAGTTTTCTTAATTTCTTTTTCAGTCTTTTGTAAATGTTCTATGGGTATTTTTCTTTCACATCGGGCATGTCTGTTTTCATGGCTTTCTTTCTCTCTTTTCCTTTTATCTTCAGTTCTGTGCCTTTCTGTTTTTGAATACGTATGGTATTTAGTATCATCTTCCTTGAAGTCAAAGTATTTGTGTGTCCTACTGCTTGAAATAGAAGGTGGAGATCTTTTGTCTTGAAATCCATGATCATTTATATTTCTATCTCTTTTAAATTCTGTTTCCCTTCCTCTTCTATCTTCTATATGGGGTTTAACTGATTTATGAAAATTTCTTGCTGTTTCATTCCATGAATGGGGAGGGGGTACTCTTTCAAATCTTCTCCACTGTTCATGATCCTTTACTATCAATTTGGATTTTGGATCAACTTTTCTATCATCTTTGTCATATGACCTAGGTTCTTTTCTATTTGAGTTCTGTGACCTTTCACTTAGCCTTTCTGGTCTTTCATCACTCTGAGAATCTACTCGAGTATGTGACCTTCCCTTAGGTGCCTCTTTTTCCCAGGAAGAGTTAATCCAGTCACTTCTATAATCTGAATCTGGGCTGCTTTTCAACTTTGAATTCTTATTTTCTGGCTTTGGCTCAATTTTACTACATTTATCACGAGGACCTTGTGGCCTTCGATCAACATCTATGTTTCTCTTTTCTCCATTTCCACTGCTACTGTGAAATAAGCCTTTTCTTATTCTATCAGCTCCTCTGTTATATTGTTCACAATTTTTTACTTCTTTTCTTCCTCTTCTACCATCATCATCTGAACTATCTTCCATGACCTGATTATGCTGATTTGACCAAATGCCACCATTGTAACGTTTTTCAGCAGATGTAGGTAAATGTGAAGTGCTTCTTTTTTCACAGTGTGGTTTAACTTCTTTTTCCTGGTTTGGTAATAAAGTGCTATGATGTACATCTTTGGAAGAGTCATTTTTCACTCGATGATCAGCCTTGGGACTATCATCTAACCGCGGAGATCTGAACTTGAGATCTTTTGCTCTGGCTGCATCTGAGGATCTTGAATTTGCTGATCCTGGAGGGTTGACTCTCGAGTGATTATTTCGAAAATGTGGAAATTCTGAAAGTCTGTTTAGAAAATAGAGATGATTAGAAGAGAAAAATTACTTGTATATATAGCAACATTATATTTCATACAAATTACTAGCTATAACTAAACAACAGATTTTGGACTCTTAGGACTAACTTTCTGGTCACTGAATTGGCACTGAATTTCTTTGGTTAAGAGAACAATAAATTACAATATTTAACTGTATGTACCAGTTTTCAAATCATGCAGCTCTGTCTTTCCCCTTAACTTTCCTTCCTTCCAACTTCTGCAAACATTATTAGTCTCAATCTTTCCCCAACAGCCACCCTATAAGTTCTCTTCTTACTCTCTAGAAATACTATGTTTATAAACTCTTCTACCCTCCTATCTTGCACATAAAAACCTTAGTTTTACTTCTTCTGTAGCATGAATTATGTTCTTTTCTTGCACCTATGCACCCCTACTTCCAGCTCCAAGTAAAAGAACAGATTTAGTGGAACTTTGATGGTCATTAGTGACATTCATTCAAAAACCATGCAGTAAAAGTACCTACTATGTTTAAAAAACAATACGAGGAACCAAGATGTAATTACGATATGGTCCCTACCGTGAGGGAGCTCATAATGCAGCAAGGTGAATATCACACATATAAATACATGCAGTAAATAGGAATTATACAACCAAACAGAATACAATAATAGTATGAGTGCTATGTGAGGTCAGAAAAAGAAAAGATCATTACACTGTAATAACAGATATAGAGCCTAAGTACCCCAACAGGAGCTATTTATGAGACAATCACAATAATGTAAATGAGAACACTGAAAGACTTCTGACTACCGCAGTGACCAATTAACTGCAGAGGACCTGACAATGAAATACATTTTCCAGATGTTTGGAGAGAGGTGGTATAGGTAAAGAATAAAGCATGTATTTTCAGACATGGCCAGTGTGTCATTTGTTACAAGAGGAAATTCTATTGGAGTTGGGGGTGAAGGTTTGGGGGTGAGTGGGAAGCAAGAAGTAGATTACTGGGAAATAATAGTAATGGAGAAAAAAAGAGTATCAACAGGACATTTAAACTGGGGGCTGAAACTGTGGTTTCATTGATATGGAGAACTGAGATGAAGAAACTCCCTATCAATACAGCTTATCACCTCTGCAACTTGCTCAGAACACTAACAGGTTAAGCAACTTGACTAACCTCATACAATCAGTATATATCAGAGGAGGGACTTCAGTCTCAGCCTTCCTGGATCTGAGGCCAGGATTCATTATGTGACACTGCCCCTTAAAACATTTAAAAAGGGGTGAAAATAAGGAAAAAACAGAAAATATCATTACTGATTGGGGGAAAATCAGAGAAGGGTTCCTCGAAAAAGTAAAATTTGAGCCAAATGTGTAAATATAAGTAGGATTATAAGGGGTTTCCAAAAGTAGGGAACCACATATGGAAAGCTATAATGTTGTAAGGCAGAAAAACACTATATGTAGGAGGAATGGTGATTATTTCAATTTAGCTTGAACTCAACACTTATGGATGATAGCATAACCTAAGTACAGTAAAGTAAGAAGGTACCAGATAGCTGACAGCCTTGAAAGACAGTTTAATATAGAGTTTATTCAAATGGCAAGAAGAAAGAAGAGAGGTGATAGTAGAAAGACTGGAAATTCTGGATACAGAGGGGAAGACTGCTAAACCAGTATTTTAGAGGAGTCCAGAGGGAACAGGATCAAAGGTTCAAGCAAAGAATTTAAAGAACATCCATTATTGAAACTGAAAGGAATGAGTAATAAGCCCAAGAAATGTTGAAGGGCAGTAGAAAAGAACAATGGAAACACTAATCCAAAGCCTATCTTCTCAAAGATAACAGAAGAAAAAAGATGAAGCCAATTACACAAAATAAGGACACTATACCGAGTTGTTTTGTATTTATAGTCTACAACACTGAGCACATTACATTAACGTCTCAAAAAATTGTCAGTTCTCTGCAAAAAAACCCAAAACCCAATAAATTTTCATATTTATTTTTAAACAAGAATATAAATGCCAAAATGTTTCCTGAAAAAAACAATATTTATACATTTCTTTTAACTCTGTATTTAAAACTCCAACCTACAAAGACCTCAAACACAGGAATAAAATAAAAGATACTCAAGAAAATACACCATGGTCTTAAAAATAAAATTTCAGTATGGTCTAAAAAGAAAAAAAAATATAACAGCCAAACAGGGAATGATCAAATAAATTGTGACATAATGAGTACAATGGAATATAAGTCATAGTAATAAATGATAAATATGAAGATTTCACTTAGATGAACTGATGACAGGAGAGTACACACAACCACAATATCATAAACGGTAAAAAGATCACTAAGAGAAAGCTTACCTCTTCTCTTAATATTATTTTTCTCTTGGAACTTTGTTTTTAATTTATTTTTCGTTTTTAATATTCACTTTTATAAAATTTTGAGTTCTAAATTTTTCCCCTCCTTACCCTCCCCCCCTCCCCAAGATGGCATGCAATCTGATCTAGGCTATACATGTAAAACCATCTTAAACATATTTCCACATTAGTCATGTTGTAAAAGAATCAGAACAAAATGAAAAAACCAAGAGAATTAAAAAACCATGAGAAAGAAAAAACAAAAACAACAAAAACAAAAAAAAAGAGAAAATCGTATGCTCTGATATACATTCAGACTCCATAGTTCTTTCTCTAGATGTGGGAAGCATTTTCATCATGAGTCAGAACGCCTAGCTCTTGAATAAATTAAAAACTAATAATGGTCTTGGAAAACATAATGAAATATGCCCCCCTCTTCTTGGTAGGAAGGCAGCGGTCAATGAGGGCAGGATGTTCGACATACTGTCAGACACCTTAGTGGTATTTTGTTTTTACCTGTTTTTCTTTGTTGTTAAGGGAAGATTGAATTTGAGGTAGTGTGAAAATTACAGAAATTACATGATTTAAAAAAAAAAACCAGCAACAAAATGGTGCTTTTTTTGAGGGAATTAAGTTGTTCCTTGGCAGGACCCAAAGATTCCGTTGTTCAATCTTTACCCAAAAGATATCATGAAATGGAAAAGGAGGAACTATCTATACAAACATCCACAACTACTTCATTTGTAGTAGCAAAAAGTTAGAAATAATCTGTCTAATAACTGGAAATGTCCTTGACATATTAATGTAACATAATCTTTCATCATAAAAAGATGAAGATGAAAATAAAGTAACAAAGTGAAATCAGTAGAACCACTATAGTATACATAATACCTATAACAAAAAAGAAAAGAAAGCCAAAGATAGGCTTGGAGAAAGATAATAGAAGCAATAGAGATGTTCTCAAAAGAACATAAAAGTTTTTGGATTCATTTATAACTCAATTTCTACTCTATTCAAATGTTATGGTATAATATGTTGTGATTTTTGTAGTCCTTATTTTGAAAGCTCATTTAATTATTTGTTAAATTTAGTTAATGGTTAAGTTTAAAATAAAACTTAAAAAAAAAAAATTCAATCTGTTAATCTGGCAGTGTTAGATAAGCTAAATGGGGGAGCAGAGAAACCTGAGACACAGTGACCAGTAAGGAAATGGCTACTACTGTCTAGGCATGAAAGTGCTATTGCTCTCTAGGTGATAGTGCTGAGAAGAGGATTACCAAACCAAACAGAAATCACAATTAAGTTATTCACTGCTTTAGACTATCTGTGCCACTGTGCCTTTCTATTAAAGCAAGTAATAAGAGGAGCAAAGAGCCATGAAAGACATGATGGGGCTTTTGACAGCAGCAGGGTCTTTTCTAAGGATGGGCTTTCATAGTATTTACAAATGATTTGCTAGTTTCAGTGATATCTTTAGGAATATCTATCCTCATTTATTATAAGCATTTTATTTTATAAACAGTTAAAGACAAAAAAGGCCCTTAAAGTGTTAACATCAACAGAAGGGGGGGCAACCCTTAGTAGGCCACAGGAATCCAGGGAACAGGCTGAGGCAACTAGTAGATAACCAAAGAACTAATGAGCAAGTATAGTTAAGACTGCTACCAGAGCAACGGATGAATTTATTTCACTGGATCTTGCACTGGGCACGTACAAAACTATAATGTAAGGCAAACAACACAAAGATGAGATACCTGAATTTATGTTTGAATGGCATTAGGGGAGGGGTGATACCTATAATACCTGCAAATGCCATAGGAACAGGAGGCAAAAGGAGTCAGTCTTTCTGGATATGAAGTACTATAAGCAAATAATGAAAATAACAATACTACCAAAATTAATTTAGCTATTTAGTGCCATACCAATCAAACTAGCAAAGATCCAAAATCAAACTAGCAAATTTGATGGAGCTAGAAAAAAAATAAAATTCATCTGAATAAAAGGGCAAGACTCGTAAGGGAAATAATGAAAAATGTACTAAATCTCAAACTATACCACAAAGAAGTAATCATCCAAACAATGCTGGTTAAAAAATGGGCAAGCCAGTCAATTTTTACACAAAACACACAAGCAAATAAATATAATTGCCTAGTTTTCAATAAACCCAAAGACTCCAGCTTCTGGAGCAAATACTAATTTGATGAAAATTCTGGGAAAATTGAAAAACAGTCTGGTAGAAATCAATTTCAGACCAACACTTCACATCATATACTAATAGATGACCTAGATATAATATGTCACAAAATAAACAAATTAGAGCATAAAATGGACAATTTTGATTACAGAAAATATGCTTTGCACTAACAAAACCAATAAAGCTAAGATTAAAAAGGGCTTCTAGCCCAGCCTGCAGGGAATCCCAGTCCAAAGGGAAACCTACAATTCTGCCACTTTGAAGAAAAAGAGTTTCCCAGCTGGCTGATATGGATGGGGTCCAGCAGCAATCTAATCTTGCACAGACCCAAACCCAGGCCAGTTACTTGCAGAGCTCACACCAGGGAAGCAGTAATCAGAATTTGCCCTGGACTAGACCACTTTGGGGTCACTAGCTTGCAGGTCCTCAGCGTGAGCTGTCCCCAATATCCTGAAATAACACAGCACTCAATACTCCAAAGAAGGCAGAACCAGCCCAGACCTTCCCCAAAAGGAAAAGTCTCAGTAATGTCACAGCCAAAATCCAAGGCTTCCACACCAAACAAAAAGTATTGCAGGTATTCAGAAAGAAGTAGTTCAAGTACCAAAGAACCAGTCAGGATCACACAAGAACTGACAGCCTCAACTATAAGTAAGTGGAAGTCCTAAATATAGTACTAGAAAAGGTAAAAGTGATAGGCTTAGTATCAAGAATAACTTACTCTGCAAAGTAGAAAATAATCCTATAGGGGGAAATAGGCTTTTAATGGAATAGAGGACTTTCAAGCACTTCTGATAAAAAGCCAGTTTGTTTTTGCAATCAGATATTTTATATTTTCTTCTATTTTTTCAGTCTTTTGATTTTATTTTAGTATTTCTTGCTATCTCATGAAATCACTGATTTCTGTTTGGTCTGGAATCTAGTTTTGGGGGATTTCATCTCTTGAGTATAAGATATACCATTTTCTTTTCGAAGCTATTTATTCCATTTCTAATTCCAGTTCTAGCTCTGGGTACTTTGAATTGCAAATACAAAAGTCCAGAGAAACTCAGAAAGGTAAATTTATTTGAACAATCCAAAGGGGGCTTTATGATGATATACTGTAAACCCTATAATGGCGGAAAAGAGGTAAGTATACCTTCAAAACTTTAGCATTTAAAGAGTATTATATGAATTAAATAAGAAAAACAGAGGTCCTTGAAGTAGACTGATTTTATTCTGAAGGTTTTGCAAAGGAAATAGGAATAGAATATACTAGAATAAAAAAGGAGGGCACAGAATTTTCTATTTCTAATCATTAAGGTCCATAAGAAGAGTATACAAACATGCAAGAACAGGTAGGAGAAGTGGGTTTCAGATGAACCTCATTCTTATCTGACACAAAGGAAAGTTGAATCGACACACTCTCACAGAGTTTGGTGTAGAAGTACCTCAAACTCAATATGGAAACCAGCAGGGAAAAGGAGAAACAGGGTTCTGAGGGAGGAAAATACCAGGGAAGAAATTGTCACAAACAAAACAAATATCCTGGTCCTGAAAAGGAAGAAGATAATAATAGAGAGGTAAGGAATTAAAATGGAGTGAGAGAAAAGCAAATAACTAGAATCTAAGGAGGTATGTATCAATTAGGGAATAGTTGAACAAATTGTATTATATGAATGCAATGCAATGCAATATTTCACCTTTTGAAATTATGACAAAAATGATTTCAGAGAATCCTAGGTAATATGAACTCATACAAAAAAAAGTAGGCAGAAGCAGGAGAACAATTATATAAGAACAGCAACAAAGCAAAGAAAAAAACTTTGAAAGACTTAAGAACTCTGATCAGCGTGATGACCAACCATGTCTCCTGTACTTATGATGACTTAAGGTGCAGAAAGACATATGAATTTATTCTATGTTTATTTATTTTATGTGATTTTTTTAGAGGTAAAAAGAATGTTAGCTATGGTGATGCCCTACTCCAAAAGAAGGCCACTGAAACACTCTTTAAATGCACAGAATAGAATGTTCAGAAGGAAGCATAGACAATAAGGCAATTTTATGAAATGAAGACTTATAGTTTTATATACAGTTTATAGTTTTTTATATTTCTCTTTTTTGAGTTCTACTGTGTGTAAAAATCCTCCTTTTCCATTTTTAAGTTCAGAATTAATTTTTTTTTTCAAGTTTCTCTTCCTACTCAAAGATTAGGAAGCACTGATCTTAATTAACATTTTTTTCTCTACAGAGTACACTTGCTTTTACAGAGGAGCTTCTGAGCTAAAACAGAAATGTTCCGGATTTGGGGTGAAAAGACTCAGGTTCAAATTTTAACTCTACAACTTACTGTTTTTCTGTCCCTGGCATGTCATTTTTTACTTCTTTGTGATTCTGTTTTCTAATATGTAAAAAGGAGATTATAAAAACATGTACCACCTACTTCACCAAGGTTGTGAAAAATCAAACGAGAATGGATTAAAATTGTTTTCTAAACAATAGTTTTATAGTAGAGAGAAGCTTCAGCTACCATCATTATCATTAGCCTAAAGTTTTTAATATGCCTGGGGCTGCTTATATGCCAAGCTCTCTTCTTAACTCAAATGATACTTCATATAAGTCAAATCCAGAAAAGTTATAACAGAACAATCTCTTCTCAAGTCTAACAAGTGCAAAATCTTGTGGTATCTGACTCGTGTCTCAAACCTTAAATTAAAAATTTCCAATTTTACAAAAAATACTAACTGAAGAACTGAGAGTAAGTTTTTCAGTAATGTGATGTAAGTTATGACACTTCATTAAACATATAAGCTAATAAAGGGGAAAAATGAGGACATGAATATTCTACATACTGCCTACATGGGTTACCAGATAAAGCATCATAAACAATATGCTTTTCTTATGAAAATGAAGTTTAACTTTAATTAAGTCAAATAATATCATGATTTCAAAATTTAAACATTTAAGTTACTAGTATATTATTTCTTCCATTGCTGAATATAATGCCTTACAACAAACCATCCAAAAGTCGTGGTGAGGAGGGGTGGATTCCAGGCATGGTAAAGAGAGAGAAGGTGGAGGGTCATGTATGGGGAACAGCAGGTAGAACAATGAGGCTGAGATATGGTGCATGAAAAGGAGTAATATGCATTAAGTCTGGAAATGGAGGCTGGAGCTAGACTGTGAAGAGCTTTAAAAACCAGAGATTTTTAAAAGGTACAAATCTCCCATAACTAGCAAGTTTCTTTTGTTTGAACCAATAACATGGCGGGGGGGGAGGGGATCAGCTTACGATGGTAAAGCTCCAAATCCAAGATCCAAAATCCTATAAATGTCAATGTAACAAAAACACTTAAGACTACAAATCACTCTTAAATCTTTAATATAAAAGGCTGTAGAATGGAAATTCGATACATAATGCTACACAAATTTGCTACGTAATGCAATTATGTATACCATAGGACTATAACATAAGAGTCCAAGACAGAAATATCTCATGAACTAAAACAAATGATATTTTATCAATCTCAAATTACATTGGTAAAAAAATATGTAATTAGGAGAATACTGGAAAGCTTGCTATGAGCAAATAAGTTACCACAGTAAAAACAAAAAACTGAAATATGAATATTTGACAAAATTAATGTATTTTAATCATTTCCACTTAAATATACAATATATTCACCAGATAAAGATAACCTACCCAAAGTTAAATAATTTACAAAATTGGACTCCTAATTTAAATTTTACCTCTGGTGGAGACTATTAATTTCTTCATCCTTGCGATTTATTTCCACCCTGGCAGTTTTGATGAGTGCTGAAATATTCTTCTTAAGAGACTGGTTCTCATTTTGTAAGCTGAAATTCTACATAAAATATTAATAAAAATATTTGTAGAAGACTTCAAAGTAACATTTACTAAACGTCATTTTTTAGAAGAATGAGTTATATATTACACAAAAAGACCTTTTAGATTATTTTAAATAATTACATGAGTTAAGATTATTGCAAGGTATTATTTAGAGTAGGAATCATTTTATTCTTTGTTCTTATAGTCCGTAACATCTAGCATATTGCCTGGCATGTAATAGGTACATACATAATTTGATAATAATACAAAAGTTCATATCAAATATTTCATTCTACATTTAAATTTTCATATTTCAACACTGGGGGAAATGTTAACTTCTAGAAAGGAAAGGCTCCTTATATTCAATATCATCTTCCAATCATCAGAAGACAACAGGCAAAATACTTAACAATTTAAATAATTTTAAAAGGCAACTTTAGTTAAGAATAAGTAGCATAAAAAATTGGACAGTGTCATAGGGATTAGTTTTACATCCTTAAGTGTCACTTGGTAGGGAATTTAAGCAAAGTAAAGTTTCAGTACACCTGCTAAAATTGTATCAAACGAAGAAGTCAAACTGAATAGCATAAAACATTACTTATTCAACAAGATTTATTACATGCCTACCTATGCACCAAGCATTGAAAATACAAAGACAAAAAGACTATTTTACAGTTTGTGCTTTCAAGAAGCTCAAATTATATTAAGAGAGGAGATACATCTGAGGAGGAAACATATAATATACAATATATATTATGAAATATATTGTAATAAATAAATTACAATTAAATACAAAATATATATAAAGAAATTTTGGGAAGAAAACTCTAGCAACTGCAAGGTGGGAGAAGATTCAACAGCTTTCCTTTAGGCCTCACTTGAGCTTAGTTTTGAAGGAGGCTCAAGATCCTAGAAAGTCGTGGTGAGGAAGGGTGGATTCCAGGTATGGTAAAGAGAGAGAAGATGGAGGGTCACATATGGAGAACAGCAGGTAGAACAATGAGGCTGAGATATGGTGCATGAAAAGGAGTAACATGCATTAAGTCTGGAAATGGAGGCTGGAGTTAGAGTGTGAAGAGCTTTAAAAACCAGAGAGGTTTGCATTTTATTCTAGAGGCAAGAGGAAACCACTGAAAAACTTATTGAGCAAGTGAGTGATATGGTCTGATAAATGTTTTTTACAACTCCTTTGAAAACTATCAAAATTATCAGTTTGAATTGTTTCTAAAGACAAATCTAGCACTTAATTTTTTTATAAAATACAGAAAAATTAAAATCATAAACACGTTAAATATAGTGTACCTGTGTCTGTATTTCTTTATACTTCTTCAGTAGCTCTTTAATTTGCCTCTGACATTTTCCAAACTCAAGCTGCAACTGTAAAACACAAAATAATTCAAACTATGACTACCTTAAAATGCTTTTTCTAAAATGTTCTTACAAATTAATAATATGAAGAATGGCATAATGAAGGATATTTTTATTAAGAAATATTTAAAACGGTTATTAATTTAGAATTAGAAGGCCCAGAACACATAGTTTCATGTTTACTGCATCATGTTTATCTTACATACCTAAATTCAAGGCATAGAAACTGTCAATTTAGCCCACAGCAATCATTTCCCAGAATACAATACACATTTCAGTATGTTTATTAACTTGACAAATCATGGAAAAAAAATGTAAAAATATCAGTGGTTGTACTCTGGAATACTTGTAGTCAGTCTACTCTACTAAGGACAAATGAGTTATAACTATTTAAATTTAGCTTGTAAAAAAAAAAAACAAAGCAACATCACAGAGAGAGAGAATGGCAGAGTGAATAGGAGGCCAGTCTTGGAATTAGAACAAGCAGAATTCAAGTTCCACCTTTGAACATTCTGACTGTATGATCCTCGGCAAGTTACTTAACCTCTCAGTGCCCCAGGTAATTATAAGTCTCTAAGTTACAGAACAGTGCCTGATCTGCAGTGGGAGAGGGAGTTTCCTCACCAGGAAAATCCATGGATTGATATTATAAGTTCAGACCAAAAATAAATACATAACATCAACATTCTTTCTTAGAAAGAATAGAAAATCAGGAATCAATTCATCTGTATTACATTCAATCTGAAACAATATGTAGTCACATATATTTGTTCAGTTTAAAATACTATAATCCTGTATTTCAGGGGTTATAAAAATCATAGCTTTATCTCTTTCTAACAGTTAATGCATACGTCATTATAGGTTGCTTCCTTTGCAGTTCCTTCTTCCGTCAAAATCTCCTCATACAAATCTAAGCAATTCCTTGATGGTGGGCAGAGTTTGGAAGAATTATCTGAAACAAAAATTAATAATGTTTGACTAACCTATTCGATTGTGCTTAGAAACAAATACTGTAGAATCACAGAATTTTAGGAGAGGGAAGGAAACTTAAAAGGTTGTATTCAGTCCAACCTCCAGAATAATAAAATGAGTTTGTCAAGTCTGCAAAACAGGGGAAAATATATTTACAGTCATAAATATTGGCAATAAAAGATCAATCAAATGAAGTTGGGAGTGGGAAGGAACACACAAATATCCATTATACAAGGGAAAGTGTGATATGTTCAAAAGGAAAAGCAGAGGCCAGGGGTTCTTAACTAGGGGACTGTGAACCTTTAATGGGTGTAGGTGTGTGAGTGTATATACATATGTATGTGTATATCCACATATACACACATATGCGCAGCTAGGTGGCACAGTGGCAGAGTGCTGGGCCTAAAATCAGGAAGACTGATCTTCAGAATTAAAATCTGGCCACACTAGCTCTGTGACACTTCACCCTGTTTGCCTCAGTTTGCTCATCTGTAAAATGAGCTAAAGAAAGAAATGGCAAACCACTCCAGTATCTTTGCCAAGAAAATCCCAAATGGGGTCATGAAGAATAGGACATGACTGAAATGAACAACATGTATGTGTATGTATAACACACACACACACACACACAGATACACACACAAAAACATATCTCTATGTCAATGGGCCACTGCTCTATGTTATGTGCTAAAAAAAAAAAAAAAAATTAAAGAATAATCATGTCCAGTTAAAGAATGAGGGAAGGCTTCCTGGAAGAAGTGGTACCTAAATTGAATTGTGAACTTAGAGAAAGATGAAGTCCATCAGAGGCATGTGAGACAGCACAAGCATGAAGTACATACAGGAAAGAGGGAAGGACAAAAATTTCGGACAGAAATTGATATAACCTGGCTGGAATATGGAGTAAAATGAGATAAGAATGGAAAACTAAGACAGAGACCAATTGTGTAAAGGTCTTGGATGCAAAGGATTGAAAAGAGCATGCTTTATTTGGAAGGGAAAGGAATTAGTGAAGTTTTTTAAGTAGTTCTACAATCATATCAGAGCATTGGGGAAGATTATTTAAGCAGCAATACAAAGGATGATTTAGAAAACACTGACTGGAGAAAAAGAGACTACAGGAAGGATATAACCTTTATAATTTTATAATTTTAACAAAGTAGAAAAGAGGAAAGTCAAATAATTTTTAATTTATGTACGACCACTTTTTATCTTGCTTGTTTATGTGAATTTTTTTGTTGCTGTTGATGGTAACTAAATTTAAAATAAAATTACTTGTAGGGGAAGATATGAGTTACTGCAGAAGTAGATCTGACAGGAGTTGGTACCTGATTGGACGTCTTGAATGAGGAAAGGGGAAGAGTCAAAGATATCATTGAAGTAATAAGCCTAGGAGGTGACTAACAGAGGTGTGGTGACATCAACAAGAAGAAACAGGTTTAAGGAAAAAGATAAAAGGTTCAGTTTCAAGGGGAGTTTCAAGGACATCCTGGGGAGATATCTATCAAGCAACAGAAAATATACAACTGGTGCACTGCCTATTAAGAGTCAGAAAAAAGTCTGTGACTGCAGTGAGAGAGAAGCGCAGTTCCAGTCCCAGTCCAGGCTGCAGCCCCAGGGTGGTGGCTGCTTCCACAGCTTCCAGCCCACAGACTGAGGGGGAATCAAGTGGCTAATCAGAACGTGGCAGGGATCTTTTGCTGGTGCTGACACAGGATTCTCTTGCTTTGCCTTTGCTGGGATCTGGGTGACAGTTCTAGGTGGCGATCCTAGGGCAAGGAGGAGCACTGGCATGGTGGAGTTTGTGATGGCGGTGGAGAGGCAATCCTCCTCACAGTTCCAAGGCAGGAAAGAGTGCTTGTGGTCACTCACAGACCAGAGCACAGGCCAGGAAAGGAGTAAACACCTCGCCTTTGATCATAGCACCTTGGGAGAACTGAAAACTTACAGGGCCCGAGAAGTAAATCTGAAAACAGCTGCACAAAACCCCCTAAGCTTGGAACAGTACATTCTCCACAATGGAAGCAGACCCCTACCTTAACAAAGAGTTTACAACTCAAGTAATTGGCTGGGATCATGAGCAAACAAAGGCACAAAAAAAGTCAGACCACAGAATCTTTCTTTGGTAAAAAAGAAGATCAAAACATACAACCAGAAGAAGACAACAAAGTCAAAGCTTCTACATCCAAAGCCTTCAAGAAAAATATGAATCAGTCCCAGGCGATGAAAAAGCTCAAAAAGGATTTTGAGAAGAGAAGTAAAGGAAAAACTGGGAAGAGAAATGAGAGTGATGCAAGAAAATCATTAAGAACAAGTCAACAGCTTGCTAAAAGAGACCAAAAAAAAATACTGAAGAAAATAGAACCTAAAAAAATAGCCTAGGGAAAGCTAAGTGGCGCTGTGGATAGAGCACTGGCCCTGAAGTCAGGAGGACCTGAGTTCAAATCTGGCCTCAGACCAAATACTTGACACTTACTAGCTGTGTGACCCTGGACAAGTCACTTAACCCCAATTGCCTAAAAAAAAAAAACCAAAAACAAACAATAGCCTAGGGGCAGGTAGGTGGTACAGGGGATACAGCACCAGCCTTGTATTCAGGAGCACCTGAGTTTAAATCCGGCCTTGATACATAACACTTATTAGCTGTGTGACCCTGGGCAAGTCACTTAACCTCATTGCCTAGCCCCCCCTAAAAAAAAAAAAAAGCCTAACACAAATGGCAAAAGAGGTCCAAAAAGCCAATGAGAAGAATGCCAAATGGAAAAGGAAGTCCAAAAGCTCACTGAAGAAAATACTTCCTTAAAATTTAGAATGGAGCAATTGGAAGCTAGTGACTTTATGAGAAATCAAGACATTGTAAAACAAAACCAAAAGAATGAAAAAATAGAAGACAATGTGAAATATCTCACTGGAAAAGCAACTGACCTGGAAAATAGATACAGGAGAGAGAACTTAAAAATTATTGGACTATCTGAAAGCCATGATCAAAAAAACAGCCTGGGCATCATTTCTCAAGAAATTATCGAGGAAAATTGCCCTGATATTCTAGAACCAGAGGGTAAAATAGAAATTGAAAGAATCTACCAATCACCTCCTGAATGAGATCCCCAAAGGAAAACTCCTAGGAATATTGGAGCCAAATTTCAGAGTTCCCAGATCAAGGAGAAAATATTGCAAGCAGCCAGAAAGAAACAATTCAAGTATTGTGGTAACACAATCAGGATAACACAGGATTTAGCAGCTTCCACATTAAGGACTGCAGGGCTTGGAATATGATATTCTGGAGAGCAAAGGAGATAGAATTGCAACCAAGAATCACCTACTGAGCAAAACTGAGTATAATCCTTCAGGGGGAAAAAATGGACATTCAGGGAAATAGAGGACTTTCAAGCATTGTTGATGAAAAGACCAGAGCTGAATAGAAAATCTGACTTTCAAATACAAGACTCAAGAGAAACATGAAGAGGTAAGCAGGAAAGAGAAGTCATAAGGGACTTATTAAGGTTGAGCTGTTTACATTCCTGCATGGAAAGATGATATTTGTAACTCATGAGACCTTTGTCAGTATTAGGTAGTTGGAGGGAAAAAATTATATGTATGTATATATAGATAGATAAATAAAAAGAGGGCACAGGGTGAGCTGAAGATGAAGGGGTAATATCTGGAGAATAAAATAAAGGGGTGAGAGAGGATTATACTGGGAGAAGGAGAAAGGGAGAGGTAAAATGGGGTAAATTATCTCACATAAAACAGACAAGAAAAGGCTTTTACAACAGTGGAGGGGAAGGGGGGGAGGTGAGGGGAACGAGTGAATCTTATTCTCATCGAATTTGGCTTAAGGAGGGAATAACATACACTCTCAACTGGGTACAGAAATATATCTTATCCTACAGGAAAATGGGGGGGGGAGGGGACAAGAGAGCAGGGGGATGATAGAGAGGAGGGCAAACTCGAGGAGGGGGTAATCAGATGCAAACACTTCCAAGGAGGGACAGGGTCAAAAGAGAGAACAGAATAAACGGGAGGTGGGATAGGATGAAGAGAAATATAGTTAGTTTTCCAGAGCACGACTACTATGGAAGTGTTTTGCATGGCTACACAAGTGTAACCTGTATCGAATTGCTTGCCTTCTCAATGAGGGTGGGTGGGGAGGGAGGAAGGGAGAAAATTTGGAACCCAAAGTTTTAAAAACAAATGTTAAAAAAAAAATTGTTTTCACATGCAACTGGGAAATAAGATATACAGGCAATAGGGTATAGAAATCTATCCTGCCCTACAGGAAAATAGAAGAGGTAGGGGATAAGAGAAGGGGGGGAGATAGAACAGAGGGCAGATTAGAGGAAAGGGTATTCACAATGCACGCTGTCTTGGCATTGAGGGAGGGATGAGATGGGGAGAAAATTTGGAACTCAAAATCTTGTGGATATGAATGCTGAAAACTAAAAATAAATTTAAAAACAAATAAAAAAAGAGTTACAAAAGTGGGAACCATTTGTGCAGAAGCAAAAATTAAAAAGAAATAGGGGAAAGCTGAGCAGGTCTCTAAGTTGAGAAGAAAGAGAGGGAAGATGCATAAGGGAATTATAAAGCAGAATCAAAAAAAAAAAAAGACAAGGGATGGGAGAGAAGGTGAAGGCTAACCCCTTTCTCTGATAAGAGAGAATGAGTAAAAAAAAAATACATAGCAATTTTAAAGAATAGATAAGGCAAGTTGAGGGAGTTAAGGTTAGATGGCCTCTATCTTCACAGAGAAAAAGGTAAGGTTATATCCTTAGACTGATGAGTAAAAAGAATTATGGGCTTGAGAGAAAATACAAGATTTGGAACAGCTGTAGTAGAAATTATGATATCTGATAAGAGATTAGTTAATAAAGACATAGTTGTTCAAAAATATAAATTTGTAGTGGACCCAAGCTGCATGATTTGCTCCAGCAGTACTTGGGAATGGGACTGGAAGATGAGTTACAAAAATAAATTAACAACTACATAGCAGAGAAGTTCCATGGGCAAAAACAGCAAAGAGTGACAGTAAAACAGGATAGACATTCAAGAATGGAAGAGATAGGGTACTGATATAATAGTAATTATGAATACCAATACAATCTAAATGATTTTCACTTATATTATTTGTAATACAATGATATCTTCAAAAGTTACAGAGATTCAGTGGCCTGTTTGCCCCTATACCCAACCTCAACTTACCATGCTTTTTGAGCTTGTCTACTTTTTACAGTTCTTCAATATCTTCTCTCACTGTTAACTGTTGCTTCTTGCTATGGTCAGTGTGTTTTCTTAAATCTAGTGAGATCCACCCTATGTCCCAACCTATCAAATTAGTGCTATAATGTGGGACAACAGATAACCAAGTCAGTGAAAACTGTGTATAAATTAAATATCAATGGGCCCTGAGAGTCTTGAGAGAAAGTAGGTGTTTCAATACACGTATTCTGGGAGATAAATTCTGGCTACTCAGAGGCTCTTTTTTGCTTATTTTTACTTCTAAACCTTTGTTTATAGTTGGTGTCGCCGATTAAGTGGAGTGTTCCTGTAAACAGAAGTTTTACTCCACGTCATAAAGAATTAAAAATAGCAATTATTTTGCAAGCTAACCATAGGAACAAAGAATTAGAGTTAGAAGAGAACTTAGAAGTCAAGTCATAATAGGCCAATATCTCAAAAAGTTCAAAAGAAAGAAGGTCCTACATGTACAAAATTATTTATAACAACTCTTTTTGTTGTAGCAAAAAACTGGAAACTAAATGGGTGTCCCATCAATTGAAAACTCGCCGAATAAAGTATAATTAATGAATGTAATGTAATACTATTGTTCCATAAATAATGAAAGAGGTTGTTTCAGAGAAAACCTGATAAGACTTTTATGAAATAATGCAGAAAGATATACAGAGAACCAGGACAATTTATAATATAACATCGGTATTCTAAAAATGAACAATTTTGAAACACTTCAAGAGCTTTGATCAATACAACAATCAACCATGATTACAAGGAATGATGATGAAGGCTGCTACCCCTATCCTGACAAAGATGTGGACTAATATGGAAAATGAGACATACATTCTAAAAATGACTAATGTGGAAATTTGTTTTTCCTGTTTATGCATAATTATTATAAGAATTTTCTTTTTCTTTTTTGGGGGGGAGGAAGAGGAGAAAAGAAAAAGAAAGTTTGACAATTGAAAAAATGAAATAAAATTTTATTTTAAAAAAATTTAAATTGGGGCAGCTAGGTGGCGCAGTACTTAGAGCACAGGCCCTGAAGTCAGAAGGACCTGAATTCAAATCCAACCTCAGATCAAACACTTGACACTTACTAGCTGTGTGACCCTGGGCAAGTCACTTACCCCCAACTGCCTCAAAAAAAAAAATTTAAACTAAAGTCATGAACTACAACTTCCTAATTTTCCAGACAAGGAAACTGAAGTTTAAAGAGGTTAAGTGACTAGATGATTTCAGAAAATCCTGGGTAGGATGAACAGATGCAGAGTCAAGTGAGAAGAACCAGAAGAACAATAATTATAATTTGTCACTTTAAAAAAAAAATTATCTGGAAGCAATTCATGATGCAAGACATATGCAAGGAGTTGGATTCATGTCTTACAGATTAATATAAAACAGGCTTAAAAATTTATTTTATACTTTAAACTTACCAGTTAGAGTATTATCCAGTCCAGCATAAATGTCCAATGAACTTTCATCATTATTCTTAAGAGGAGAAGCTGCAAGGAAAGAAAAGCAATGTATAGTCAAAACCTTATTTTTCAATAACCCTTCAGTACAAAGTTAGCACAACTGTCTACTATTAAAAAGGTTATAAAGAAAAAAAACTTCTTTGTCAGTCAAGAAAGGGACAAGTTCAACCCCAATATAGACACAAGAGAGGCCTTCCTATGAACTCACCTGACTGATGTATATGCTAAAGAATTTACTTGTTAAAACTTTTTGAAGAGGGGTATGAAGAAAGTACAATTAAGAATATCATATATTGGGTAGAACTTGTTATATTTCAAATCAATCCAAAACAGAAAGGCACCATAATTCAAACTATAAATGCAGTTTTGCTATATATATTGATTTTTAATGTATATTAAATACATTCTACAATGACTACTTTATGAATTGAGAACAACCTTGAGGAAAATCAAAGAGATCAAAATGATATATAGTTTCTAATTTGATTTTCCTTATTATTGTAGATTACTTTAATTACTTTCCTCTTAAGACATGCTTTATAATTATTACCTTTTAATAGCACTAGGGACAATTTATTGGGGTTCTTTATAAGCAGGTAAAATATGTAATTGCAGACCAAAAGGAAAACATATATTGATGCTTGGAATGTTATAAAAATCGTGAAGTTATATCTATAACCTGGCCTAAGTTCTTTTTGATTTTTGTTCATTACTATGTTAACATTTTAAAAATTTTTCCCTCCTTAGTCCTATCTCTTTAGAAGCTTAGTTAAAAAAAAAAAAAAAAAGAAAAGGTAAAAACATTCTTTACAGGTAAAAATCCTGGCATAATTAACTTCATAAGATATACACAATGATATTATAGTGGAATGTTAGCAACTAAATGACACAGAAATAATTTTAAGAGATTAGAAGAAATCAAAGACAGAAATAAAAGTTCCATATGAACCAAAAATAACATATTCATAGTAGAACTTTTTGTGGTAGCAAAGAACTGGAAACAATATAGATGCCCAACACTGAGGAATAGCTAAACAAATTATTGTAGATGAATGTAATAGATTATTATTGTACCAAAGAAGGGATAAGTATAAAGAATTTAGAAAAATGGGAAGACATATATATAAAGTAAGCAGAATCAGGAAAAAATATACACAATGACAACAATGTAAACCAAAAATCCCCCCCCAAAAAACAAAAAAGGAAACGGAATGACATATAGCTATCATGACGAAACTAGCCCTAGAAAAGCTATGAGAAGTGAACCTCCCTCTCTTTTTTTCAAAGGTGGGGGACCAATGTATTCTATATACTGCCAGACTTTGTCGATCTATTAGATGGTTTTCTTAACTATTTTTCTCTTTATTTGTTGCTACAAGGGATGGTTTCTTTCTTGTTATTTATTGTAACAAAGGATGGCTAAGTGGGGAACAGAGGAAAATGGAAATTGTGAGAAATAAAGATGATATAAAAATAAGTACCAATTAAAAAATTAAAAAAAAAAAAGAATAAGAAGAACCATTCTTCTTCTGGTTAGGCTTCTAGCTAGCTGGGTGGATCAACCACCAAGAATTGATGTAAAGCTAAAGATATTATGTAGGATGAGAATGTGTAGAGACACTGTGATCTGCATCAACAAAGGAAGTAATCATGGTGATGAAATCACTAGATCACTGGATCCATGCAACAAATGAAAGTCAATGCTTAACATCTAGGTTGTAAATTATTAAGCAAAAAGTTTTAGTGGATGAGAGGTATAAATATTGTACATACTTTCAATACCTCACTCCTCTTAAGATGCTGGATGAATGTTAATTGAGATTTTTCAGATAAAGATCACTCACTATTCAATTGGTCATTTATTTATTTATTTACTGAGTGTTAAGCATAGTGCCTATTATGTAATAGGCCCTGTGTTGGTCACTAGGAATATAAATGCAAATACAACAATCCCTCTCCTTAAGAAACCTGTATTCTACTGAAGGATACAACATACATGTACACAGATAAATATTAAAAACTTGAAAGGCTTCATAGAGGTGGTGGCACCTGAACTAAGTCTTGAAATACGTTAGGGATTCTAAAAGAAGGAAGTGAGTAAAAGTTTATTCTAGTGAGGTGATATGGCTAGTGTAAAGGCACAGTCAGAGATGGTATACTGAGCCTGAAAGACAAATTAGTCAGTTTGGCTAGCACATAGAAAGCATAAAAGAGGGTAGCAAAAGTAAGTCTACAAAAGTAGGTGAGAACCAGATGAAGGAGATCAAATGCCAAGCTGAGGAGCTCGTATTTTACACTTAAAGCAATGGAGAGCCACTGAAAATTTTTTTAGTAGGGGATGACATGGTCAGCTCTGGGTTGTAAGAGTATCAATATGGCATCTTTGTAGAAAATGGATTGAAGACAGAAGAGACAAAGCGGGGAGATCAAATGAGGGGACCGGTACAAGAGATAATGGCTAAGTTGGTAACCACATTCAGTGGTGAACAGGGACTGAGATGCTGGAAAAGTAGAATCAGAAAGAATGTATGAATAAGAAAAGCATTTATTAAGCATATAGCACATGCCACACATCTGCTAAGCAGTGGAGATACAAATACCAAAAGAAAGGCAGTCTCTACCCTCAAAAAACTTACATTCTAATGGGGGGAAGAAAACACATTTAGGTGAGAACTGGCAAGGAAAATCTGACCAGTAAAGTCACAGGGATGGTGAAATGAAGTCATAAAGCAAGTGATTGACAAATCTTCCCCATGATGGTAATACTTAAGTGATTATTATTCCCAGAGCTAAAGATGAAAAGGGGATTAGAAGGGGGTGGTAGTAGCACACACAGTGACATGACATGAAGATGGCCAAGGAGCTGAGGCCTGATTCAGTCAGGCAAAAAATGGTGAAACCTCACCAATCAAAAACTCAGGATCCTAAGGACAGAGCTGGAGTGCTCAGCTGGATCTGGAAGCTAGAATACAATAGCATGACACAAAGAAGGCTTAAGAGCAGTAAGGCTTAACAACTGTCTGGATATGGAGGAGTGACAAAAAAAGAGAAGAATCAAAGATAACCTCAAGATTACAAACTTGGGAAGACAAAAACAAGCACAGCGGTGGATATGCCCGATAGGCATTTGGCAGTGTGGAACTGGATCCAAAAGAGACATTAGGACTGGAAATTCAGACTTATGAATCATCTACATAGATAGGATAATTGAACCTATGGAAGCTAATGAAATTGCTAAGAGAAATGGGTCAAGGACACATCCTTGGGAAACATTCATGCTTAACTAGCAGAAGATGATCCGTCAATGGAGACAGTAATGGAACAGTCTAACAGACGGGGGATAAAAGACTGAGCATTGTTACAGAAGCCAAGAGAGGAGAGTATCCAAGAGAAGGATGGTCAAATAAAGTCAAAAGCTGAAGACAGGTCAAAGAGAACAAGGACTAAAAAGGAAGCCATTGATTTTAACAGTTTAATAATAAAGTAGTTTCAATCATGGGGAAAGGGTACAAAATGTTGCAAAAGATGGAGAAGCAAGTAGGAGATCAGCAAAGAAAGGCAACAAGTGTAGATGATCCCTTCTAAGAGGATGACAGATGGCCTCCTTGCTCAGTAAAGTTCTGGAGGCCCAGGCCTTGATGTGTAATTTCAGAAAGAAACTGGTTGATAATTAATGTTACTTGGTGGCAAAAAAATAAAGTTGTGGAAAGTTCTGCTATATCATTTCCTAAAAAGAAAGTTCTTTATAGTTTCAAAGTCTAAGAGCCTAATACTTACATGGTAATTTGGCCCAAAGGGTACACCAGTATTTTTCAGGATTATTCTTTATACTATTGAAATAGCATTCCTATACAGAACTATTTCTTCTAATATTTGATATAACAGCATTTTACCTATAGTGGTTTTTAATGTTTTCAAATCCTGATTAAGATTTTGGGTGTACAAAAAACATGAAAGTTTATGTACGGACAGTACTTGAAAATTATGTTCATGTTGCTAGGAATAAAGTTGCTTTTTTCTACTAGACATTTTTGTTATTTACTTTCCTTATGGTTCATTACCATAAAAAAAAATTTCCCCCACTGAGCTCTTTGCAAAATATGCTATAAGTTTTCAAACTAACAAATATATGTATATGTAAATATATACATATAAAATTGAATAATTTAAACAAACAAAAATTACAAAGTCATTATCAATTTAGTCAAAATTGATCATTTCAAAGCATATATTAAAAAAATGAAAATGAGTTTTCAAATAAAAACACTCAGTGACTTTGTAATAAGAAAACAAAATTTTGTTAGATTTTCTTACCTAAGAGGACATCAAATAAATCCGTTCTATCACCATTTTCATCATCTGCTGCCATGATCCTAATCACCTTTGATGTTCCCCATCTATAATTGTTTAAGAACATATTTTAATTGATGAAATTAATTTTTCACAATACAGGAAATATAGTTTTTCAAGTTTTATATGTCAAACAACTTCAAAAATTTAATTTAAGGAGGCATTTACACCATCTAACACCACCACCCAACCCACACCAAATCACTAATTATATTATTTAAGATAAAATTATACTTTCAGAGTAGCACCTCCCCTTTTATGGACAAAGGACAAAACTGGGGGAGAGGGACCACTGTTAAATTTGCCTATAAAACTTACAAATAGTAATAATAGTAAACATTTATATACTTTACTACAAAGTACTATACAAATGTGTAGGTGGTACATAAATGCTTTCACAAAAGAATATTAGGAAAGAAATCAGCACCATAACGCAATGAATAACCACAATTCCAAAGAACTAATGGTGAAAGATGCTACCCACAACTCCTGGAAGGTACCAGTCTCAGGATGCAGAATAAGACATTTACTTTTTGGACATGGACAACGAAGGAATTTGTTGTGCTTGATGATGTGTATTTGTTTTCCCCGATGCAGAAAGAGAAAATATTTTTGATAACAGAAAAGAAGCTAAAACAGAGGGAAAAAAAGAAATTGTAAATGTTCCAAAATATAATATGAAATTCAAAAAATTATCACTATGGAAGTCCTTTATAAGGTAATGACTGTCAGATCACACTCATATCTCTTTCTATTTTAAGATTCATTCTTCAAGTATCATTTCTACTTACTAATTATACTAATGTTTTCTAATGCTTTCCTAGTTTCCTCAGCAGTTTTTTGTGTGATGAATCTTTACCACAATAGATGCCATCTTAAGAGTTTATAAAATACTATGCCTCTATGTTTTGCTTGCTTTCTACATGTTGTACACCTGATCTGATCCACTCAATGACTTTTTAACCAGTATCAAATTGTTTTAATGATTACCACAGTATAATTTGAGACAGTACTTCTAGGTACCGTTCTTACCCTTTTTCATTATTTCCCTTGAGATGCCTGATTTTTCTGTTCCTCTATATCAATGGTGTCAAACTTAAATAGAAATAAATGTTTGCAGGCTGCACACTGACTCAGAAAACCACAAATTAACATTATCTATTTGCATTTTTTTATTTTGTTAAATATTTCTCAATAACACTTTAATCTCACTTACAATTTAATCCCAGTTACACTCCAGCAGTTTAAGCCCAAGTTTGACATCTCTATTCTATATGATCTTTGTTATTTTTCCCCCTTGTTCCATAAAGTAATCCTTTGGAAGGCTGAATAATAAAGCACTGAATAAATAAATCAATTTAAGAATAATTTTCATTTTTTACCATAATACATGGATTGAACTATAAGTAAAAATATTTCTCTAATTAGACCTTTATTTCTGTAAAGTGCAATTTGTAATTATATTCATATAGTTGCTAGGCATCTTTCAGTAAGTGGACTCCTAAGTAGTTTATTACACGTGCTATAGTTATTTTGAATAGAATTTCCCTTTTTCTGCTGGGTTTTAGTGTATAGAGAAAAAGCTAATGATTTGTGTGGGTTTATTTTACATCCCACAACACTGCTAAAGTTATTAAGTTTTTTGACTACTTCTAAATGTTAAGGGACTTTGCAATAAACCATCATATCACCTCCAAAAAGTCACAGTTTGCTTACTTGTTCCCTGTGCCTATTTCATCAAATATCTTTTCTGGTTTCATTCCTATAAGCTAGCATTTCTCGTATTATATCAAATAACAGTGATGATGATAGACACCTTTGACTTTGGCATCTATCTGTTACATAGATTGTTGGCCCTTGTGCAAAATGTACATGTACAAAAATATGTACCAAATTTACACGTACATTTACATATACAAAAATACTTATAGCAACTCTTTCTGTGGTGGTAAAGAACTAGAAATTGAGGGGATGCCTATCAATTGAGGAATGGCTGAACAAGTTGTGGTATATGAATGTAATGGAATACTACTGTGCTATAAGAAATGATGAGCAAGCAGACTTCAGAAAAACCTGGAAAGACTTATATGGACCGATGCTGAGTGAAGTGAGTAGAACCAGGAGAATGTTGTACACAGTAACAGCCACATTGTGTGATGACTAACTCTGATAGGCTTAGCTATTCTCAGCAACGCAAGGATCTACTATATCTCCAAAAGTCTCATGATAGAAAATGCTATCCACATCCAGAGAAAGAACTATTCAAAGAACTTTGAATGCAGATCGAAGCATACTATTTACTCTATTTTTTTCTTCCGTTTTGTTTTGTTTCTTCTTTCTTGTGGTTCCTCCTATTGGTTCTAATTCTTCTTTACAACATGACTCATGTGAAAATATATTTAATAGGAATGTATATGTAGAGCCTTTATCAGATTGTACGCCACCTTGGGGAGGGTATGGGAAGGTAGGGGGAGAAAAATTTAAAACTCAAAAGCTTATGGAAGGGGGCAGCTAGGTGGCGCAGTGGATAGAGCACCCGCCCTGAAGTCAAAAGGATGCGAGTTCATATCCGGCCTCAGACCAAATACTTGACACTTACTAGCTGTGTGACTCTGGGCAAGTCACTTAACCCCAATTGCCTAAAAAAAAAAAAAAAAAGTTTATGGAAGTGATTGTTAAAAACTAAAAATTAATTAATTAAAAAAAAGAAAAAATTCACTTATGTATATGCTTTTTCGTGTTTTCAAGAGAAATGGGTGTTATATTTTATCAAAAGCTTTTTTATTACCTAGTGACACTACTTTATTATTACTGTTATTATTAATACATTCATCTTAAATCTCATCTTAATATAAGTCATTCTTCATCACTATTACCTTTCCTCTGAGTTTCTCTTCCATTTACACATTATACATCTTGTATGTATATAATTGTTTGCATGTTGTCCTCCACCATTAGAAAATGAGGTCCTTCAAAGTAGGGACCATGGGGGCAGCTAGGTGGTGTAGTGGATAGAGCACCAGCTCTGGAGTCAGTACGACCTGAGTTCAAATCCGACCTCAGACACTTGATCACTTGTTACTTACTAGCTGTGTGACTCTGGGCAAGTCACTTAACCCCAACTGCCTCACCAAAAAAAAAAAAAAAAAAGAAAAGAAAGTAGGGACCATGTTTTTAACTTTTTTTTGTGTCCCTAGCACTTGATACGGTGCACAGCACGTAACAGATGTTTACCAAATGCTGATGACTGACTGGCCCTTCTTTTTACTCTGTATAACTCTTCACATTTCAAGTGTTTTTCTTGGAGCCTGCTGTCCTCTTTCGTTTTATAGGTGAATTCATCCTATTCACATATATGGTTATGATTATTAATTGTATGTTTCCCTCCATTCTATCCTCTTTTACATTCACTGCCACTCTTTATAAACAAGTTAGTGACAGAGTGTACTCAACAATAACGGGCAATTGGAGGAAGTTTCTCTAATATGGTTCACATTTTCACAACATAGAAGAAATTGATTCAAATTTATAAGAATAAGAGCCATTCTCCAATTGATAAATAGTCAAAGGATAAGAATTGGTAGTTTTCATATGAAAAAATATTTCACATCACTAATCGTTAGAGAAATCATAATAATAATAAAAGAAACTGAAAAGAATGACAAAAGAAAAATGAAAAAAAGGAGGGACTATGGGAAAACAGGCACATAATACACAGTTGGTAGAGTTGTAAATTGGTACAGCCATTTTGAAAAGCAAGTCAGAACTATGCCAGAATGTTATTAAATTGTGCTCTGACCCTAGGAATGGATCAAGATATCCTTGGTTGAAGAGACTAGAGATCCTTCTGGATGTCTCAAAAAGCAAAAGCGAAGAATAATAGGAAGACATGGAAGCTCAGAAAATGGATAAAGGTGAATACTATCAGCCCCACTAAAGACAAAAACCAGAAAACATCTTAAACTTATAATTTTGTGTTTATAATATTAGCCACAAAATACTTCAGTATTTACCACCATTGTACAAAAATATTAAAACAAGTTAAATGGTTAAAAAAAAAAAAAAGTTAAAGTCTTCAATGGCTCATTGTCTACCAAATAAAATTTGAATTTCTTAGTTTTACATCCAACACCCCACATGGCTTTAATATACCTTTCCATCCTTATCTTCTAAAACTTCCCTTCAAAAATCTACATCCAGTCCAGCTGGACTATTTGCTATTTACAAAAATATGCCCTGCATACTTTCACTTCTGAGCCTTTGCTCACAATATTCCCTAAGTTGGAAGGGAACAAAGACTAACAGGGCAGAGTGTGGGAACTGCAATGTTAAATGTTTTTTAAAAAAAAAACCATCATCACCACCACCACAACTACTACCACCTTGGTCTGGAATGCTTTTTGTAGCTCCACCTTGCCTGTCAGATAATCCTACAAAATCCAGCTCAAACAGTATCATCTGCTTCATGAAATCATTTCTTACGTCCCCAGTCACTGAGAGCCGAAACACTGTTTGTGTTTCTGATACTTACACAAAAAAAATTGCAACATGACTTAGAATAACATGTCATCTCCTCTACTTGTATATCTTTGGAGTCCCGCACAATGCCTATCACAATTAATCAAAGCCCATCAAAGATCACACCTAACCAATGAAATACCGTTAATAAAGAGCTATCTAGAAAACAAGTCTGACAGAAATTAGATTTGGACCATTACCTGAAACCCTATGCCAAAATAAGCTCCAAATGGATTTATGATATAGATAGATAAAAAGGATCACATCATAAACATATTAAATGAGCAGCAAAGGAAATACTTTTTGTAGCTGTGGCTAGGGAAAAAACTGTGACAAAAGTAGAGACAGAGAGGAACACAAAAAAAATGGACAATTTTTATTACGTAAAATTTAAATGTTTTTGCATAAACAAAACTAATGCAGTTAAAAGTAGAAGGGAAACTGTTAACTGGAAAAGAAATCTTTATAGAAAATATATTTGATAATGGTCACATTTCCAAGACAAATAATTGGGTCAAATTTATAAGGGAAAGAGGCACTCCCCAAATGACAGGATATGAAAGGCATTCTCAAAGACATCTAAGATACCAATAGCCCTATGTTAAAATGTTCCAAATAATTGAAGAAATACAAATTAAAGCAACTGAATTCCCACCTCACACTTATAAGATTGGCAAAGATGATCAAAAAGAAAAGAAAAGAAAAGAAAACAACAGTAGGTATGGGTACTACAGGTAAACGACACAAATGTGCTACTGGTAGAGCTGTCAATTGGTCCAGCCATGGTGGCTGGTAGGTGTGATAACATAATGAACAGTGTGCTAGACTTAAAGTTAGGACGCTCTGAGTTCATATTCTACTTCAGACTCTTACTCAGCTATTTTACCCTGGGTAAATCACTTGATCTCTAACAACCTCAGTTTTTTCATCTGTAAAATGGCAATAATAACAGCATCTATCTCACACGGTTGTTGTGGGGAATTAAATGAGAATATACGTAAAGTTCATGAGAACTTTAAAGTGCTATATAAATGCTAACAATTATCATTACTATTATTATTGTGGAAAACAATTTGGAATTATGCTCAAGAAGTTATTAAACTGTACTACTCTCTCTGAGTCAACAGTACCACTACTAAGCAGATACTCCCAAAGAGATCACATAGACAGGAAAAGGACCTATATGTAAAAAAATATTTATAGCCAATCTTTCTGTGGTGGGAAATGGCTAAATAAATTATGATATAGGAATGTCATGGAATACTACTGTGTTGTATGAAATGATGAAGGGTATAGTTTCAAAGAAACCTGGAAAGACAACTCTGAGGAATGTGAGCAGAAATAGGAGAACAAGGCATATAACAATAATATCAAATTTCTCTAATAAAGGTCTGATATATAAGATACAGATGGGGAACTGATTCAAATATATAAGAACATGAATCATTCCCCAATACTTAAATAGTCAAAGAATATGAACAGCAGTTCTCAGAGGAAGAAATTCAGGCTATGAACAGGTATATGAAAAGTGTTCCGAATCTCTAATCACAGGAGACATACAAATTCAAACCATTCAGGATCCACCTCATTCCCACAATCAAATTGACAAAGATGACAAAAAAAGAGAAAATGATGGTTGATGGGGGGGTCTGTGGGAAGACAGGCATACCAATGCACTGTTGGTAGCCCTGTAAATTGGTCCAGCCTTTCTGGAAAGCAATTTGGAACTAAATCCAAAAAGTCAGGCAGCTAGGTGCAAGTAGATAGAGGCTGGGACTCTATCTGGAAAACGCATCTTCATGAGTTCAAATATGGCCTCAAACATTTCCTAGCTGTGTGACCCTGGACAAGCCACTTAACCCCAATTGCCTGAAAAAAAAAAAAAAAAGAAAAAAAAGAAATTATCAAGGAAAACTGCCCTGATATTCTAGAACCAGAGGGTAAAATAGAAATTGAAAGAATCCACCAATCACCTCCTGAATGAGATCGCCAAAGGAAAACTCCTAGGAATACTGGAGCCAAATTTCAGAGTTCCCAGATCAAGGAGAAAATATCGCAAGCAGCCAGAAAGAAACAATTCAAGTATTGTGGAAACACAATCAGGATAACACAGGATTTAGCAGCTTCCACATTAAGGGACTGCAGGGCTTGGAATATGATACTGTAGAGGGCAAAGGAGATAGAATTACAGCCAAGAATCACCTACTGAGCAAAACTGAGTATAATCCTTCAGGGGGAAAAATGGACATTCAGGGAAATAGAGGACTTTCAAGCATTGTTGATGAAAAGACCAGAGCTGAATAGAAAATCTGACTTTCAAATACAAGACTCAAGAGAAACATGAAGAGGTAAACAGGAAAGAGAAGTCATAAGGGACTTATTAAGGTTGAGCTGTTTACATTCCTGCATGGAAAGATGATATTTGTAACTCATGAGACCTTTGTCAGTATTAGGTAGTTGGAGGGAAAAAATTATATGTATGTATATATAGATAGATAAATAAAAAGAGGGCACAGAGTGAGCTGAAGATGAAGGGATGATATCTGGAGAATAAAATTAAGGGGTGAGAGAGAAGGAGAAGAAGAAAGGGAGAGGTAGAATGGGGTAAATTATCTCACATAAAACAGACAAGAAAAGGCTTTTACAACAGTGGAGGGGAAGGGGGGGAGGTGAGAGGGAACGAGTGAATCTTATTCTCATCGAATTTGGCTTAAGGAGGGAATAACATACACACTCAATTGGGTATAGAAATATATCTTATCCTACAGGAAAATGGGGGGGGGGACAAGAGAGCAGGGGGATGATAGAGAGGAGGGCAAACTCGAGGAGGGGGTAATCAGATGCAAACACTTCCAAGGAGGGACAGGGTCAAAAGAGAGAATAGAATAAACGGGAGGTGGGATAGGATGAAGAGAAATATAATTAGTTTTCCAGAGCACGACTACTATGGAAGTGTTTTGCATGGCTACACAAGTGTAACCTGTATCGAGTTGTTTGCCTTCTCAATGAGGGTGGGTGGGGAGGGAGGAAGGGAGAAAATTTGGAACCCAAAGTTTTAAAAACAAATGTTAAAAAAAAAAATTGTTTTCACATGCAACTGGGAAATAAGATATACAGGCAATGGGGTATAGAAATCTATCCTGCTCTATAGGAAAATAGAAGAAGAAGGAGATGGGCAGGGGAAGATAGAACAAAGGGTAGATTAGGGGAAAGGGTATTCACAATGCACACTGTCTTGGCCTTGGGGGAGGGATGAGATGGGGAGAAAATTTGGAACTCAAAATCTTGTGGATATGATTGTTGAAAACTAAAAATAAATTAATTAATGAATCTTTTAAAATAAATAAATAAGTGAATACCTGCTGATGGATTGACTATTGATTATTTGCCAGGAATACAGTGTGATCAATGGCTTGGAAGACAATTTATACTAACAAGTCCTATTCTGAGCTTCACTCTGGCACAAAGGCTGTCATTTCTCAAAAGCTATGCCAGAGGTATGTGTTACCAAACTGGAAAACCCTTCTTTATATGTCCATCAGAGGGTGAAGTAGATCTAGCAAAGAGTGGAGACGCTTTCTAGTCTAAGTCTAACCGCTACATGATGAATTTTAGAGGTACAGCAACTCATGAAACTTTACCAATGTGCAGAGAGATTATTATTTGAATTGCTAAAAGGAGGATACATATCAATGAATAAGATATGCAAATTATAGATAATATTACCTACCTCACAAAAATAGTTAGAATCAAATGGACAATATCTAAAGCTCTTTGTAAATATAACATTAAATCAATGTAGACTTCATTACTACTACCAGAAGCTATGTGAAGAGAAGACAAATTATTTGCAAATGATATTACATGAAGAATAGCTCCTAACTATGCTTAAAATAAAATAGAAGACACCTTTCTCTTAATTGTCTGAAACTTTTAAAATGTTTTATTAAGCAGCCTATGTAGTCTATCTACCATTTTCAGTAACTTCAAAAAAATGACAATAACACATTTGCTCCAGATGACTTAACTGTAGTCCTGCCAAGAAGTATAAAGATGGACAGATCTGTATTTGCAAAACTTTTTAGCTTTGGGGACTACAAACTTAAAAAATTTCAAAACTCAACTGTGACTGGGGAACTTTCATCAAATCGCCCAGCCAATTATTCCCATTTCTCCCCTTGCTAAGTGGGAAATTTACCAGTGCTTCTTGCCCTTATATTATGGATGACTTGAATACACCAACAGAGAGGAAAGCATTCCTCAAAAATCACTGGCATACCTGAGTTCTCACAGCCCTTTAAGATATAGGTCATCTGGGAGATTTTTCTTCTAGTTCCATGGGCCCTAGCTTAAGCAGCCAGGTACATAATGGATACAGGAAATCAGGAAGACCTGTGTAAATCTTGCCTTAGTCACACCTGTGTGACCCTAGACAAGTCACAACTGCTTTCAACCTCACTTTCCTCATTTATAAAAAGTTAATAATAGCACCTACATAACAAGGTTGTTGTGAGGATCAAATGAGAAAACATGTAAGAGCTCTACAAACCTTAAAGTCCTGCATAAATCTGCAATAAATATGATTATTGTTACTATGAAGGGAAAGCATCTCAGAAACAATTTACAAAAAAAACAAGCGACAACATTATCCATAAGTTTACAACTAAGTTTCACCAATTTCCACAAGGATGGCCAGGAACTAAAATAACTATACTAAATGCACAATGTTATGTCTACTTGCATGTAATTCTCTATGAAAAATAATCATCAATGGGAACAAAGAAGCTGCTCCAAAACTACTAAAATATCCATTTTGACTACTTGGTCATCATAGAAATGTTAAAGTTAAACCAAAAACTTTCACTGGAAACAAATGTATATAATAAACCCAGATCCAGCTCTTTAAGGAGGGAGGGGTATGGCCATTGTTAGTTTGCTATAATGGGTCTGACCTACAATGTGGCACCTCTCTACTTTCCTAGCTTTATATCACATAATTCCATTATGCTCCAGTCAAACCTCTGCACTCTGAAAAACCCTTTTGACTGCAATGTCTTTCCTATGTTGTATTCCTCCAGATATTTTAAAGCCCAAATCAAATGCCATCTTTCCCTCTAAAGCTTTCAATCCCTCCCTCCCCATCCTACCCCTAGTCCACAAGGCCTTTCCTTCTACAGACACGGCATAGCACTTAGCTACCACTGTGCACTAAAGATACACAGTATAGATTTGTGTCTTGAGAAGCAGTGTGGTGAAATGGACAAAGACACAATGTGGAAGTCTGGATAGGTTAAGTTCAAGTCCAGCCAAGGAAGTAGTGTGACCCCTACGGCCAGTTACTAAATCTCTCAGTCCCTGAGGCAACTCTCTAAAATTATAATAGGTAAGGCCAAGTGATTAAGTGCAAGGGTGGAGTTGCTTCTCTACACCAATAAAATCACAGGTCAGTCCATAAAATCAAATCTTACCTCAGTCATTAACTAGTTGTGTAAATCCCACAATTTTATACTTGTGTGTTTATGCATACACACATACATATACATGCATATACATATGTACATATGTGTTTTCTCCCTACTGTATTATAAACTCCATTAAGACAGGGACTGTATTATCTACACTTTCTCAAACCCAGGGCTCAATACACCAATTGTTGTTTCCCTACATCAATAAAATCACAGGTCTGTCTGTAAAATCAAATCTTGCCTCAGCCATGTACTAGCTGGGTAAACCACACAATTTTATACTTAAGTGTGTGTGAACACATACATATACATGCATATGTATACATAAATATAACATTTATGTAAGGCTTTAATGTTTGCAGAGCTCTTTACGTTATTTCACTTGATCCTCACAACCTATCTAGTTAGATAGATGCTATGTATATATGCACGTATGTGTCATCTCCCTACTATATTATAAATTCCATTAAGACAAGGACTGTATTATCTACACTTTCTCGAACCCAGCACCCAGTACAGCGCTATACTGTAGGCTCACAGTAGGCTCAGCCGAATAAATAAATGTATTTAACTAAACCTAAAGGAAAAGATGAGATTGTACCAGATTACTCTCTAGGGTCCCTTCCGACTCAAAAATGCTAAGATCCTCCCTCCCTTTCCTCAAACCAGCTTCTACAATGGAATTCCCTCGGGGAACTGAAGTACCAGACGAAGGCACGTGCAATTATGATTGCTTTTGCTTCTCCTTCTCACTCCCCACCCCGCCAGCAGTCAAACATACAGAGGCCCCCAGTCCCAGGCTCCACCCTAAGCCTGATCAACTAAGTATGAGGGCACTGGATGTGGTTAAGGTTGGAAAGGGCGCCCGGAAGGGGCCCCGAGCTGGGGTCCGTCAGACGCCCAGCTCCCTACACCAGGGAACCAAAAGCTCGCGCTTCAGGGGCTGCGGGCTCCCTCAGGGAGAAAATAGGGGGGGGCGGTTACCTGCGGGTTCGGGGATCAGTCAGACAGGCGAGCCCCTCCCCCAATCTCCCCCTCTCCCCGCCCCGCGCCAGGTCCAGACTATTGTGGCCGAACCCTCGGCGGCCCCCCTCAGCGCCCCGTGTATCCGCCGCCCCCCTCCCTCTCCGGTCTTCTGGCACGTCAACTGCCCTCCGCACCCCGGAGTCTTCCCTCCTCCCCCAGGCAGGCGGGACGGTGGGCAGCACGGGGCGCCGAGGAGACTCACCCGATCCTCCGTACCCGGTCAGCAGCCCAGGCGCTTCTCCCGACGCCGCCGTCTTGCTGGTCTCTCCACCAATGCTAGCACCCGCTCAGGGGACGGAGGCGGGATTCGGAGCCCAGGACCAATCGGAGAAGACGCAAGGCACGTCCGTGGAGCACGTACCTAGTTCCCGCCTCTGGAAGGGAAAAAAACCACAGTTGGCGCGAAACTCAGGGGCTGAGTATCACCTGCAAGCCTGCAAATGTCAATATTGTAAAGAAAGGGGCGGGGCCTGAACCAACTCCGCTGGGGAAAGCAGAAAGTGAAAGTTAATAACGGAATGGGTCGTCCTGCAGCCTGTCAGGTCTGTGGCCAAAGGGCAACCTGTACCACACGGAAAAACATCTAGAGGGGCCCACTTGAGCAAATTCAGTCTTGCCATTAGGAGGAAGTCTGAGCTGCTGGAAGCAAATTGATTTGCTACACCTTCACGCTATTCAATCAGCTAGTATTTCTTATTAAAAACCTACTATGTGCCAGGCACTAAGCTAGGTGCTGAGAATAAAAATACAAAAATTAAGTAGTCCCTGCGCTCTTAGTTTATCTAGGGAGAAAATATATCTATGATATTGATATATATATTAAATATCAAATTTATCTCATTTTTATTAAATACATACTAAACAAATACAAGATAATCTTGCAAAGGTGAGAGGATGCATTAACAGCTGGGGAATAAGAAAAGATTTCACATAGAAGGTGGCATTTGAAATGTGTTTTAAAGGAAACAGTATTCTAAGAGCAAAGCTGAGAAAGGAATGAATTCCAGGGGACAGTTGGGGGAAGCAGCCTGTGCAAAGGTACAAAGATGGGAGGAGCAACAAGGCCAGTTTGGCTGGACCAAAGAGTGAGAGAAAAGGTGTAATGTGTAATAAAGCCAGAAAGGTGGGTTGGAGTGAGTGCCAAAAGCAGTTTGTATATGATTCCAGAGGCAATAGGAAGCTATAGGAGTTACTGAGCAGGGGAATGACATGATCATAAAGGTGCTTTAAGAAAATCATTTTGGCAGCTATGTGGAGAATGGATTAGAGAAAGAAAGAGGTAGGGAAACCATTTGGGAGGCTATTGATGAGACAAGGCCAGAGGTAATAAGGGCCTGAACAAGGGGGAAGCCGTTTGAGAAAAGAAAAGGGGAAGGATGTTGAGGAGGGAGAATGGACAAGACTGGGCAGCTGATTGAAAATGTAGGCTAAGACTTTTCCCTGCTTGTGACCAGCGAGCAGCCATGAGCAGCAAAGTCTCTCGTGACACACTCTATGAAGCTGTGCGGGAGGTCCTGCATGGAACCCAGCATAAACGAAGAAAGTTTTTGGAAACTGTGGAGCTGCAGATCAGTCTGAAGAACTATGATCCCCAAAAGGACAAACGTTTCTCTGGCACCGTCAGGCTCAAATCCACACCCCGACCTAAATTTTCTGTGTGTGTCCTGGGAGACCAGCAGCACTGTGATGAGGCCAAGGCTCTGGGCCCTGGTCTGAACAAAGCTGGCAAGTTTCCATCTCTGCTCACCCACAATGAGAATATGGTGGCAAAGGTTGATGAGGTTAAATCTACTATCAAGTTCCAGATGCAGAAGGTGCTGTGTCTGGCGGTGGCTGTTGGTCATGTGAAGATGACAGATGATGAACTTGTCTACAATATCCATTTGGTTGTCAATTTCCTGGTTTCTCTGCTGAAGAAAAACTGGCAAAATGTGAGGGCATTGTATATCAAGAGCACCATGGGCAAGCCCCAGCGGCTGTATTAAATCAGCATGGTGTTAATAAATGGCAGAAGCTGCTAATGAATTAAAAAAAAAAAAAAGAAAATGTAGGCTGAGGAAGAGCGAAGCTGTCAGGATGATTATAAAATTCTGTGAACCTGAGTGACAGGAAAGAGGGTAGTGCCAATTGACAAAAAAAAAATGGGAAAATATTGTGTGTGGTTTATTTAATCAGAATCAACTTTTTCAGTCTGAAACTACTTATAAAGGATGACTTGAGAGGCACTGCTGCCTGACCCCACCCCAACACTCAAAAACACATTCTCCCACTTACCAACTTAGCCAATTCTTAGTTACAAAATTACAGAATCCAAACTAGAAAGAAGCAACATATTATAGTGGAGAAAAGAGTCAAGGTCATTCCTTTCCCCTCTGAGTCACAGGCACAGTATTCTAGAAGCACAATCTGGGTGCCTCCTCCAAATTCTGAGATCTCTAGAGAAACTTTAAAAGATTTCATTGGGGGGAGGGGGTAGCGAGGTGGTGCAGGAGCACCAGCCCTGGAGTCAGGAGGACCTGAGTTCAAATCCGACCTCAGACACATGACACTTACTAGCTGTGTGACGCTGAGCAAGTCACTTAACCCTGATTGCCTCACCAAAAAAAAAAATAAATAAGAGATAAATAAATAAAAAACACTCTGTGTGGATAGTGGTCTACGACACTGCGGTTAAAGAGCAGAAAGTTTAAATTTATTTTATGTAGTGCCCTTTCTGGTCTACCCTCCCATCTCTGTCTCTCTCTGTCTCTAACTGTCTCTCTCTCTCTCTCTCTCTTTCTCTCTGTCTCTCTCTCTGTCTCTCTCTCTCTCTCTCTCACACACACACACACACACACACACACACACACACACACACTCTTAATGACACTGGGGATTACTACCATAGGTTCAATTTACTCTATGTATCCACACTCCTAAAAGTATATCTCATGAGTTTCCATCAATTTACCTTTAAATTTGCTTTTTAGTCATCCAGAAACACAATTAGTCCAAGGCACAGGCATTTCCTGCAGTAGCATAATAAGAACAAGAGTAAAACAGCATCTGCACCATAAAACCTGGAGTGTAATCTCCAACAAATGTGCATAGCATAAGTGCGAGGGGTGGCTTCCCAAAGAGGTCACTTGAGGAGAGGCACACATGTAGGGAACATCTTTGATGCTGAAGGGTTGAAGGGCCTCAATTGTCTTCACACAGCTCCTGTAGACGTTGGTCTCACAGCCTCTGTTGTATGTTGCTTTACTGCTCAGTCGTAGTCAATACTGTCTCTAGCTATGGGGTTAGCTGACATGCTACACTAGGTTACTGCTATGCACTTTTGGATAGAGTCCCATACTATAGGGCTAGCTGACATCTTGATTCTGAGGCCTGCTATAACCCAAGCAGTATCCCAGCTCTGGGCTCTGTCTTTTCAATAGTTCTCAATTCAACTTTGCAAATGGACTCCTTGGAATGCTTGGATACTTTGAATTCATAATCAACAAACTCCTCTACTACCTACAAATATGCCCATGTCTCCCCTCCAACCACCAAAAAAACCTCACTTCATCCAACCATCTCTGGTAACTATTGTCCCATATATTTCCTACCTTTTGTGGCTGACCTCCTTTAGAAGGCAATCTACAATAGGTGTCTCTACTTCTCTTTCTCTTTTCTTAACTCACTACAGTCTGGCTTCCAGCTTCATCATTCAAACCAAATTGCTCTCTCAAAGTTACCCTTGATCTCTTAATTGCCAAATCCAAAGGCCTTTTTTCAATCTTCATTCTTCTGGACCTCTCTTCAGTCTTTGATACTGTCAATCACCCTCTTCTCCTTGTTACTCCCTTCTCTCTAGATTTTTGGGACACTGTTTTCCCTCCTGCTTCTCTTCCTACCTTTCTGACTGCTTCTTCTCAGACTCCTTTACTAGAGTAAAGTGGCATCCACATCATGCCACTTAACTATGGGTGTCCCACAGGGCTCTGTGCTGGGTGCTCTTCTCTTTTACCTCTATACTACTTCACTTGGTGACCACATCAGCTCTCATGGATCCAATAATCATCTCTATGCTATTAATTATCAAATCTACTTATACAGTCCTAAACTCTCTACTGACCTTCACTCTCTCATCTCCAGCTATTAGACATCCCTAACTGGATTTCGCATAAACATCTTAAACTCAACAGGTCCAAAATTAAACTCATTTTCTTTCCCTCCAAATCTGCTTCCCTTTGAAACTTCCCTATTATTCTTTTTTAAATTTTGAAAATTTATTTTATTTTTTTATTTATGGAATAAAGCAAGCATTTCCATAATAGTATAACTTTAAAAAATGATTGCATGCAAAACTGCAAATCTATTATGTACACTTTACTATTCCTTTTAAAGTTATCATGTAAATTTATTTTCTCCTTTTTTTCTTCCCTCCCCCTCCCCTGCCCTAGAGATGTATACCATTAGACAAATTTCCCTGTTATTCAAAAGGGCACCACCATCCTCCAAATCCTCCAAGCTCACAACCTAGGTGACATCCTTAACTCCTCACTCTCTCATCCCACCCCACCCCAAATCTAATTTATTGCCAACTCCTTTGTAATATCACTCATATACACCTCTTTTTCTGCTTTGATACTGCCACAACTCTAGCATAGGCCCTCATCTCCTCATGTCTGTTGTTGCTCTGTCTTTTCAGTCATGTCCTACCCATGACCCCATGAACCATAGCACACCAAGACCTTTTATCCTCCACTATCTCTTGAAGTCTGGCTAAGTTAATATTCGTTGTTTCCATGATGTTATCTCTCCATCTCATCCTCTGCTGTCCCCTTTTCCTTTTGCCTTTGATCTTTCCTAACATAAGGGTCTTTTCCAATGAGTCCTATCTTCTCATAAGCTTCAGCTTCAGTATTTGAACATTCAGTGAACTGCCTGAATTAATTTCTTTAAGTATTGACTGATTTAATGTCCTTGCTGTCCAAGGGACTTTCAAAAGTCTTCTCCAGCAACACAATTCAAAAGTGGCAATTCTGTGGTGCTTGTCTTTTCTTATTGTCCAACTCTCCCAGCCATACATTGCTACTGGAAAAAACCGTAACTTTGACCATACAGAACTTTGTCAATAAGGTGATGTCTGTGCTTTTTAGTATGCCGCCCAGATTTGCCATAGCTTTCCTTCCAAGTAGCAAGTGTCTTTTAATTTCATGACTACAGTCACCATCTGCAGTGATCTTTAGGCCAATCATATAAAATCTGATGCTGCATCCATTTCTTTTCCCTCTATTTGCCAGGAAGTGATGCCAAGATCTTAGTTGTTTTAATGTTAAGCTTCAAGCCAGCTTTTACACTCTCCTCTTTCACCCTCATCAAGAGGCTTCTTAATTCCTCTTCATTTTCTGCCTGGACTATTGCAATAGCCTGCTAATTGATCTGCCTCCCACAAGTCTCTCCCCACTTCAGTCCATCAAATTCAAGACCAAGGAACCCCGTCAGGCCTACACAAGACTTAGCAGTTACTACAAAGGAGAAATTGTAATATGCTTTCTACAAAGCAAAAGAGGAAGGCTTATAACCAAGAATAATTTATCAAGTAAAACAGAGGTTAATCCTAGAAGATAAAAAAGACTTTTAATGAAATAAAAGACTTCCAAGCATTCCTGAAAAAAAGACCAAAGTTGAATCGAAACTTTGGAATGTAAACACAGGAGTCAAAAGAAACAAAAAAGTAATTACACTTAAGCCATTGGAAGGGACTGAAAAAGGACTAAGGGTTTACATTCTAATAAGGGAAGAATTACTAACCTTTTTTGTATCATAGATCCCTTTGGGCAAACTGTTGAAGCCTATGGAGCCCTTCTTAGGATTTTTTTTTTTTTGATACATAGGATTACAAAGGAAATCAAAGGTTGGTGAAAATAAAAAGGTATTTTCCTCCCTAAGGAGGTAGAGCCCCTGAAATTCATGGAATCCCTGTAACAGAGGGAGAAAAAGTATCTCCTCAGAACCCTAATGTCATGAAAGAAAGAGACTAGGATTTTTTTTTTAATATTTTAATGGTCTTAAGAAAAAAGGAAAAATGGAATACAATAGGGAAGAAAGGGGGACAAGGAGATAGAACTTAATATTTCATATTATCACACTTCTTGTAAAGGATACTATACAAACATAAAGAAAAGTGGCAGAGAAGCAAGCATCATCTGAACCATTACTTTTATTTGAACCATACAAAGGTGTGCATTGAACACGTTCACACACACACACACACACACACACACACACACACAGAATTTAGTGTCAAGTTCACAGGGAAACAGAAAGGAACTAGTAGTGAAGGGAAGGGATAAAAAGGTAGGTAGATTCAGGAAGGGATTAGTAAATCTCCAATCTCAAAAGGTGGATCACAAAGGTAGGCTGAAAAGAAAAGAGAAGATTGATTGTTGTTCAGTAGTTTTTTATTCGTGTCCTACTCTTTATGACCCCATTTGGGTTTTCTTGGCAAAGATACTGGAGTGGTTTGCCATTTCCTTCTCCAACTCATTTTACAGATGAGGAAACTGAGGCAAATAAGGTTAAGTGACTTGCCCAGGATCACATAGCTAGTAAGTATCTGAGACCAGATTTGAACTCAGGAGGAGGAGTTTTCCTGACTCCAGTCCCAGCATTCTATCCTCTGAGCCACCTAGGATTGATAAGAACCTATAATTGGCTTTTGGAGAAGGTAGGAGAGGAAGGGCAGAGAGCTGAAGCAAATCTTATCCAGTTTAGATCACTAGTGCTGAGCACACTCCTCTCTTATCACCCTCTTTGTAAAGAGTGAGACAGAAGACAAAGAGAAAAAAACATATAAGAGGATGGGATAGAGAGAAATACACAATTACAGTCATATGTATGAATGGGATGAACTCACCCATAAAATGGAAGAGTAAAATCTAAAAGTATGATGTTTATAAGAAACACACTTCAAACAAAGATTCACAGCAGGACCAAACGCATAGCATTTTTAATGACTACAATAAATGTTAATTAAAAGATTACTACAAGGAAGTTGAACTCTGAGTAAAAGGTAAGTTACTTGAAAGCTAAGACTGTTTGATTTTTGCCTTTGTGTTCTAAGTGCCTGCCATAGTATCTGACACAAGTAAATGCTTATTGATTGATTAATGATCGAATTGAAAAACCATTAATGATTTCAGAAAATAGGTAATAAAAAGTAGCTCCTCTTCACAGCAAAGGGGACTATTAGCACAGAATACTGTCAGAAGTGGTGAATGCACTGGGTGTTTTTGTTTAATTGTTTTGCTACGCTACAATATAGGATTCAATCAGGAAAGTAGGAGAAGGTGGATATTTCCAAAAATGACTGTGTTGTAAAAAATAAAAGGCAGCAATAAAAGATATTTTTAAAAATACATAAATGGAACCATCCTTGCTTTCTTGGTATAATCCGGCTTTGTTGTAATGAATATCTTTTTATTGTACTATCTCCTATTTGCCAATGTTTTTACACCTAATTTATTGTTGGTTGAATAGTCATTAATTATTTTAGCCTATAGTCTTTTTTTCTCAACTTGTCCATGCCAGTTTTAGGGATCAAAACCATATTAACTTTATTAAAATAATTGTGTGGCATGGTATCTTTCTTTAGAAACAATCCATATAATATAAGGATTACATGTTCTTTGAAATCTTGGAAGAATACATATGTGAATCCATCTGGTTCAGATACCTTTTTAAGGAGTACCTCATTAATGGTGCCCCATTGGATTTCTCCCTCGAATATGAGTCTATATAAGTTATCTAATCCTATTTTGTAAATTAGCATACTTTATTTATCTATTCCTTTAAGGTTCTCAAACGTATTAACATAAAACTATTTATATTAATCTCTAATAATTTTCTTAATCTTTTGCCTTCATTATAATTTCTTAACTATTTCTGTCCTTTTTTGATTAAATTTGAAATTATTTATAAATATAATTATTACAAAAATACATGTCTTATATGTGTATATGTATATGTGTGTGTTTACAAGTGTCTTACTCTCCTTTGTTTGGTTCAGATGAAAGTGATTGTTCAAATGATGCCTGCTTCTACCACTCCTTTTTCCAAGTTTGTATAGTCTTACAAACAAGACTAGGTAAGGTAGACTCACCTTTCTGGGCCTTAGTTTCCATATCTATAAATTAAGAGTTTTGGGCTATATGAACTTTGATGTCCCTTCTAGCTCTAAATGAATGATCCTGTGATCTCTAGCTCTGCTATAAAGGGATTTTTTAATTCTTTTCTCTGTGAGTTTTTTATATTCTTTTAGTTTTTAAATTTCTATCTCTTGTTTACAGTGCTTAGATTTGCTGGGGAACAGATTCTGGATTGAATTTTACACGGAATATGGACCACCCAACGTTAGAGGTTGCTGTAGGTATTAACCAACCCACAATCTCTCTTTCATAATCTCATAGAAGCTGGATTGACCATCACTCCTCAATTTTGACCCTGAGTGTACAGTAACCAAGTTCTCTCATGGCTATAATAAGTCTTGGGATGTGTGTTTGTATTTCTCCTCATTCTGATTGCCTAGTCTATCACTCCCATTCATCCCTTTCTTTGTATATGTTTTACATGGAAAATAGCTTTAAGATTATAGAATCATAGGGCTAGAGCTGAAAGGGACAAACCTCTTAGACCATGTAGTCCTTGCAAAGGAGAAAACTGAAGACCAAAAAAACGAACTAATTAATGACCAAAAAAACCCTACATATTTTAAAAGAAAACTCTTGACACTTTTTTTGTACATGACTAATGCATAAATTTGTTTTGCTTGATGATACATTTTGTTATGGGTTTTGTTTTTATTTCTTTTTCAATGGGAGGGGGAATAGAAGGGGAATAAAGTAGATTTTCACTAACTGAAAATAATTTACTTAATTTAAAAACAAGAAATACAATGATCAAAATAAAGGAAGACCTATGTAACAGGAGATATACTTAATGTTCCTGAATGGATCAAAGTAATATAGCAAAAAGGACAATGCTTCTTTAATTAGATATGCCTACTGTTATTATACCATTTAAAATACCAAAGGATTTCTTATAAAACTAGATAAAAATCTTTTTACAGCAAATGTCTCTGATTTGCCTTATTTCTCAAATACATAGAGAACTGAATCAAATTTATAAGAATACAAGTTATTCACCAATTGATAAATGGTCAAAGGATATGAACAGGCAGTTTCCAGATGAAGAAATCAAATCTATAATCATATGAAAAAAATGCTCTAACTCACTACTGTTTAAAGAAATGCAAATTAAAACAACTCTGAGGTACCACCTCACATCTATCAGATTGGTTAGTATGACAGAAATGGAAAATGATAAATTTTGGAGGGGATGTGGGAAAACTGGGACACTAATACATTGTTAGTGGAGTTGTGAACTGATCCAAACATTCCAGAGAACAATTTGGAACTATGCCTAAAGGGCAATCCCTTTGACTTAGCAATATCAGTATGTGGGAATCATCTCTGTCACAAGAAATAAAAAGAGACTTAAAAAAAAAAAAAGGAAAACGAAAAAAGGAAAACGACCTACTTGTACAAAAATATTTATAGCAGCTCTTTTTTGAGATGGCAAAGACTTGGAACCTGAGGGGATGCCCATCAATTGGGGAATGGCTGAACAAGTTGTGGTATATGAATGCAATGGAATATTATTGTACTATAAGAAATGATGAGCAGTCAGATTTTAGAAAAACTTAAAAAGACATGAACTGATGCTGATTGAAGTGAGCAGAACCAAGAGAACATTGTACACAGTAATTGCAACACTGTGAGGATCAGCTTTGATAGACTTAGCTCTTCTCAGCAATACAATGATCTAAGACAATTCCAAAAGACTCATGATGGAAAATATTATCCCCATCCAGAGAAAGAACTATGGAGTCTGAATGCATATTGAAGCATACTATTTTCTCTTTTTATGTCTTTCTTATGGTTTTTCCCTTTTGTTCTGATTCTTCTTTCACAATATGACTAATATGGAAATAGGTTTAATATAATTGTGCATATATAGCCTATATCAGATTACATGCTGTCTTGGAGAGGGGGAAAATTTTTCAGAAAGACTCAGATGAACTGATGCAAAGTGAACTGAGCTGGAGAACATTGTACAAAGTAACAGCAATGATGTATGGTGATCAACTAAGTGACTTAGCTATTCTCAGCAATATGATGATCCAAGACAATTCCAAAGGTCTCATGAGGAAAATTGTCATTCACATCCAGAGAAAGAACTGATGGAGTCTGAATGTAGATCACTAGTTTCACTTCCTTTATTTTTTTCATTTTTTTTCTTTTGGTCTGTTTCTTCTTTCACAACATGACTAATATGGAAATATGTTTTACATGATTGCACATATATAACCTATATCAAATTGTTAACCATCTTAGGGAGAAGGGAGGTAAGGGGAAGGGAGAAAATTTGGAATTCAAAACTTTTAAATGAATGTTAAAATCTGTCTTTACATATAATTAGAAAAATAAAATACTATTTAAAAAAAAGAACTAGATAAAAATCACAATGAAATTTACATAGAAAAATAAACTGGCAAGAATAGCACAGAGCAAACTAAAGAGAAAAGTTGATAAAAGTGGTCTTGCACTTTCAGATTTTGAAATATATTTTAATGTGATTAATAACAAAATGACTAGGAACTCATGGGGAAAAAAACAAACAAACAGAAATAGGTCAGTGGAATACAATAAACCCAACAGACATCCAACCAAATATATACAAATCATTTGTATTTGATAAATCTTTGCAAAATAAAACTTGGGTAAATGATTCATTATTTAACAAAGATATTTAGGAAAATTGGTTGGAAATCTATTGGAAAAACAATTTCCCACATCTTACATTGTAAACTCTAGTGAATTATAGCTGGATGGCAGACTTAAACATCTAAGAACAAAGAAAATAACATTATAAAAATGTTGGAAGAAAATGAAATTAAATATTTATCTCAATTGTGAATGGAATATGAATTTTCCCATTCAACAAATAAAAGAAATTATTAAGGATAAGACAGATGTGCCTGACTATAAGAAATATTTAAATTTCTACAAGAAAAACAGTATAATTTTTAAAAATAGCATTGGTCATAATAACAAGATTCATTTGGAATAACAAAAGGTCCAGAATATCAAGGGAACTAATGAAAAGACATGCAGGGGAAGGTGGCCTAGCCATTCCAGATCTTAAATTGTATTATAAAACAGCAATCATCAAAACTGCTTGGTATTGGCTAAGAAATAGAGTGGTGAATCAGTGGAATAGGTTAAGTATGCAAGACACAGTAGTCAGTGACTATAGTAATCTATTATTTGATAAACCCAAAGACCTCAGCTTCCGGGATAAGAACCCACTCTTTGACAAAAACTGCTGGGAAAACTGGAAAAGAGTATGGCAAATCTCACACCATATACCAAAATAAAGTCAAAATGGGTTCATGATATAGATATAAAGGCTGATACTGTAAGCAAACTGGGAGAGCAAGGAATAGTTTACTTGTCATATTTATGGAGAACAGAAGAATTCATAACCAAACAGGAGATAGAGAACATTATGAAATGCAAAATGGATAACTTTGATTACATTAAATTGAAGAGTTTTTGCACAAAGCCAATGCAACCAAGATTAGAAGGAAGGTAGAAAATTGGGAAAGAATTTTACAACCAGCCTCTCAGATAAGGGCCTCATTTCTAAAATATATAGAGAATTAAGTCAAATTTATAAGGCTATAAGCCATTCCCCAATTGATAAATGGTCAAAGGATATGAACAGGCAGTTCTCAGATGAAGAAATTAAAGCTATCTATAGTCATATGAAAAAATGCTCTAAATCACTATTGATTAGAGAAATGTAAATCAAAACAACTCTGAGGTACCACATCATACCTATCCGACTGGCCAACATGACAAAACAGAAAAATGATCAATGTTGGAGAAGATGTGGGAAAATTGGAACCCTAATGTATTGTTGGTGGAGTTGTGAAATGATTCAACCATTTTGGAGAGCAATTTGGAACTATGCCCAAAGGGCTATAAAAATATGCATACCCTTTGACCCAGCAATAGCACTTCCAGGGCTGTATCCCAAAGGGATAATACAAATGGGAAAAGGACCCACATGTACAAAAATATTTATAGCAGCTCTTTTTGTGGTGCCAAAAAATTGGAAATTGAGAGGATACCCATCAATTGGGGAATGGCTGAACAAGTTGTGGTATATGAATGTGATGGAATACTATTGTGGTATAAGAAATGATGAACAGGCTGACTTCAGAAAAACCTAGAAAGACTTGTATGGTCTGATGCTGAGTGAAGTGAGCAGAACCAGGAGAACAGTGTACACAATAACAGCCACGTTGTGTGATGACTAATATTGATAAACTTAACCCTTTTCAGCAATACAAGGATCTAAGACACCTGCAAAGGCCTCGTGATGGAAAATGCTACCCACAAGGAAGAAAGAACTATGGAGTTTGAATGCAGATCGAAGCATACTATTTGCTATTTTTTTTCTTCTGTTGAGTTTTGTTTCCTCTTTCTGGTGGTTCCTCCTATTGGTTCTAATTCTTACTTACAACATCACTAATGTGAAAATAAGTTTAATAGGAATGTATATATACATAGCCTATATCAGATTGTGTGCCATCCTGGAGAGGGAGGTGGGAAGAGAGAGGGAGAAAAATTTTAAACTCAAAAGCTTATGGAAGTGACTGTTGATAATTCAAAATAAATTAATTTAAAAAATAGCTTGGTCAAATTATTTATAGCACCTAGGTGGGGGGGTGTTGGAGCCAGCTTAAACCATCTGGAGAGCTAATTGTTAAATTTTCCATATTTTCAGTGATAATTTCCATTCCACAATGGATAAATGATCAAAGGATATGAACACTTTTCTTTTTAATTTTTATTGATAGTGGTTTTCTATCACCATTTCCAAAATAACAGTCCTCCCCCTCCTTAGAGACCTAATCCTCATAACAAAGAATAAAAAAGAGCAAAAGAAAAGAATTTTTTTATCAAAATTTACCTATACTTCAACTAAGCATAACATGTATATGTATTGTTCTGCACACATAATCTTCCATCTTTGCATAAAACTGAGAAGAGGGCATGTTCTCCTCTCTTCTTTGAGGCCAAGCTTCATCATTATAATTATACCAGTTCAGTTTCAGTTTTCTAAACAGATAATTTATTTTTTTTTAGTTTTATTTATTTATTTGTTTTTAGTTTTCAACATTCACTTCTATAAGATTCTGAATTCTAAATTTTCTCCCCCTTCCTTCCCAAGATGGCATGCAATATGATATAAGTTATCCATGTATAATCATATTAAATATATTTCCACATTAGTCATGTTGCAAAGAAGAATTAGAACCAAAGGGAAAAAAACACGAGAAAGAAGAAACAAAAAAAAAGAAGAAGAGAAAATAGCATGTTTTGATCTGCATTCAAACTTCACAGTTCTTTCTCTAGATGTGAATAGCATGTTCCATCATGAGTCTTTTGGAAATGTCTTAGATCCTTGTATTGCTGAGAAGAGCTAAGTCTATCAAAGTTGGTCATCGCACAATGATGCTGTTACTATGTATAATGTTCTCCTGGTTCTACTTGCTTCAGTTTATGAAGTCTTTCCAGCAAACAGGTAATTTCTAAGAAAGGAAATTGAAATTGATAACAATCACTTGAACAAATTCTCAAATTCACCAATAAAGATATGCAATTTCATGGACAATCCTCTTTTTTCATTTTCACTTTGTATATGCAGATGTCCATTCTATCTGATATTTATTAAATTTTGAATAAAAATAGATGTAACCTGGCTTTTGAGCATGTTCAGTTTGTCTGACATGGTGCTCACTGCACCTAGAAGGGGTAGTCTCCTTGCTTGGTTGTCTGAGTTTTTAAAAGTACTGCAGCAGTGTGGTTCACTGTCTTTCCACCATCTTTTTAGCTGTACTCCTAGCTACTTCATTCATAATGGATGTCATGAACTGAACAGGTAAGAGGGGAACTACTTGTCAATCCACAGCTTACCTCTCTTTTACCCCATCTCCAAGAAATGGGCCAGGGCTTGTTTGCCTCTGTTCTTTATTGTTTGTCCTCAATTTCTTGTGCCAGAGGTGATTGTCACAGACTGGGTAGTTCAAGCCTCAGAGACTGACGTTGGAGCCAGTATTGCCAGCAGGTGATGCAACAGCCAGCAATCTCATCATGGAAACCCTGAGAAAACCAGGGTATCTGGGATTCACTCCAGGTAGGTTTTGGACTTGGAGGTGAGACTGTACTCATGGGAATGCAGCTAAGCTATGAACCCAATTTTGTGTTGCAAATTTGTGATTATCTTTTAAAGTAAACATTCCTTTGTCAAAGCTCCATGATAAAAATTAAAAAGAAAGAAAGAAGAAAGGAAAGAAAAAAAAGTTTAACTTCGGAAAAACAGAAAGGACACTTTAGGTATAAAGAAATACATCATGTTGGACCAATATGACCACAGTTATTTATAAGAAATATGAGGGAAGTAGTGAATACTTAAAACCCATTTGAGAAAAAAATTTTAAAAATCCATTTGTACAAACTTGTTTGCACCACCTCTTGTCTTTTCCTTACATACTTGTTTCCCATAATAGCTATCCCAGGTCCAAGGCATTCTTTTGATCCACATCTACTCAAATTTATAGTCTATAAGAACTCACCAATGTGTTTCCTTCTTCTCTACTCAGAGGACATAATTAGTTAAAAAACAAAGGCATTTAATGAAATAACATAGTAAGACTATTTGTAACAGGCCATTTTCCCCATGCACATAGTGCATACTCTCCCAAAATATACATGCCATTGTGGGGTCCAAAATTATGCAGTCTGCAAGAAAGCTCTGTGCCATTAACCATTTATTAAAGGGACCAGACCCCTTCAACAAATGTGACCTCAGAGTTTCCTCAGGAACTGAGATGCCTACTAGTTCCTACAGCCTTTCTTATAGAGGGCTTGATACCCAGACACTCAGAAGAGGCAAAATAAAGTACAGAGTCTCATTGGTTGATAGACCTTGCTTTTGACCCTCCAGGAGGGCCAAAAATGATAGATCAGCATGAGTGATCACAGGATGGGCAAGGCAAGGGTCATCTCCACTGACCATATGACCACTGGTCATAATATTAGTCCCCCTCCTCATGTTGGGGAAGAGAGAACAGTCCAGAGGTACTAAAATAAATTGAGGGATATTTCGTATCATGGAATCAAGTGATATTCCATATCATGGTCAAGATATCCCACCTATGCTGGGTTTGGTCATCAGCATTCTTGTGGTTAGGCAAGTAAACTTCCTAACTAGTAAATAAGTGGTGAACAGTGAATTTATGGATTTTAAAGTTTGAGGCCTACTATAAGAATCTATCTTATCTAATTATCCCTATATGATATATGTAAAATATGCATTAATACATGTTATTCTTATATTAATATTAGTTAACTGAGTAAATGTAACTTACTAGGCGAGTATATCACTAATGATTGCTAACAATCATTACCCCTATGGAATCACACTGAAATTATTAATACTGATTAGAATAAAATAGGAGTCTAATAAATCATTTCTCTCACCATCAGTGGGGAGAATTTGTACGCGTAGGAAATCACAAATGAGGGGATGACACTCACATATGAGGAATATGTAGGGAGGGGCCAGGTAATGTTATGGCTGCTTCTTGGCCTGTTCTTTATTGGCTGCAGCATCACTGCTGGGCCTGTTTGATGTATTGATCCACTGGACTGTGATGGTCTCTTAGTCTTAGCTGGCATGTTCTTCTTTTGTGCTCGCTCCCATGCTTTTTAGTATGATGTTTTCAGTAATGTTGTCAGATGCCTTCAACAAGGATGAAAACAGAATTAAGGTCAGCTACCGCACTGATGGTAAATTATTTAACCTGAAAAAACTAGAAGCCAAGACTAAAGTGTAGAGAGAGTTGGTACATGGTTGTTTGTTAGCAGATAATTATGCACTCTATGCAGCCTCTGAAGCCAAGATGCAACAAAGTATGGATTGATTCTCTGCTGGTTGTGTTAATTTTGGCCTAACAAATAACACCATGAAAACATAGGTTCTCTACCAGCCAGCACCACACCATCCATACACAGAACCATCTGTTACAGCAAATGGAGAACTATTGAATGCTGTGGGTAAATTCACTTACCATGGCAATATACTTTCCAGGGATGTACACGTAGATGATTAGGTTAACACATGCATTGCCAAAGCTAGTTCGGTGTTTGGGGAGCTTCAAAAGAAAGTGTGGGAAAGAAAAGATATTAGACTGACTACCAAAGTAAAGGTCCACAAAGCAATTTACCGGTATACCAGTATCATGCCAGGAAACTGAATCGTTTCCATTTGAATTGTTTTATGAAGACTCTGAAGATCACTTGGTAAGATAAGGTACTAGACACTTGAGGTCCTTTCTCAGTTCTGAATTGCCAACCATTCAAATACTGAAGAGAGTGCAAGTCCAATGGGCTGGCCACACTGTTCAAATGCCAAAAGTATGTTTGCCTAAAAGATTATTCTATGGAGAACTCACACAACAAGGTCAAAAGAAGCGATACAAGATCACTCTGAAGGTCTTTCTGAAAGACTTTAGAATTAATTGCATGACATGGAAGACACTGGCAAAAGACCAACTAGCATGCAGTGCCCACGTCAAAGAAGGTTCTATGTTCTATGAGCAGGGCAAAATTTCAGTAGCCCAAAAGAGAGGCGAGATATACAAATTTAGTGATATCTCCACTCTAAATGTTCATACAGACAATTTCTTGCCCAACCTATGGTAGAGCCTTCTAAGCTCCTACTGGTCTGATCAACCACAGTCAGACATACTGTACCTTGATCCCAACATAGTGATGTCATTTTGATCCTCTTTGAGAACAAGAACAAAGGACAACAACCAACCAACCAACCAACATTAAGTTTCAATCAGGGCATAGTGTCCAAAACTTGTCCTTGAAAATAAAAGGCTGAGAGTTCCACGCCCAGTTAAAAAATCTAGACATCTTAGCCGGAAGGTTAAGATTAGTTCTTTCTTTTTATAACACCTATGACTAAGCAGAAATAAAAGTCTTCTTTTACAATAACTACTTATCATAGGATTCAGATAATCTGACTTACTCCCAAAATCCTCTCTGGTTTGAGTTCAAATGAAAGTAAGTCAAATCAGCAAGCATTTAATTGCTTAACCTGACACTGTTCAATGCTAGGGATACAAAGAAGGGTAAAAACACGATCCAAAAACTCTAGGAATTTTTTTTAATGGGGAAGACAATGTGTAAGCAAAATAAATAAATATGAAATATTTAATAAATAAATATGAAACATAAAGAGTATAGATAGAAGGTACTCTGAGAAGAATCCAACTTAAAACAAAAAAGAAGGCTAAAGAAGCATCTCAATCCAGTTACTAATATAGTCCTGTGTATTGTCAACTTGGAAAAACTCGGACCAATTCTGTGATCAGGAAATAAAATGAGGCATTTATTCAAGGTCAGAGAATTACAATTTGGGACAACACACTGCCCTATTCAGACAGGGATGCCAGGGGAGGAAGGAAAGAAGGGGGTTCTTATAAGTCATAGTCGTGGGAAATAGCACAGTATAGTCTGGGTTCACAGAACAAATGAGCTGCAGGAAGGGAGTATTGAGGAATTAGAAAAACAAGGTCACAGAAAGGTCCTTGGTTTAGCTTTGCCAGGTGTTCCCGGAACAGGGGCTGTTGGAAACTGCTAGGGTATGTGTGGGTTTTCTTGGGGGGCAGTTAGAAACTGCTGGTCAGAGCAGGGTAAGGACCCCAGGGTTTCCCCAGAGTTTGACAGTATTGATATACCCAATACTTCCAGCAGAGCCTTCATGCTCAGTGAGAAGCAGGCCTAGATGGAGTTGAGTGGTTTTCTATCCACTTAGCTAGAATTCCTGTCTTGTCTTTCTTATTATAGCGAGTATTCTGTGGCATCACAGTCATACAGCAAGGTTAGCTACTTTTCACCCTAAGGGCTCCAGGGAGTACTGTTTCTCTACTCCTATTTGTTTGAGGCTGCCCACTGTTAGCCTTCAGTAACTCGTACCCCAGTTTCATTTAACTAATTAGCTATTACAAGGGATAGTTACTTTGAAGATACATCAAGAGAACTACAAATATTCCTCTCATACTTCGAACGTACTGAATCTGGAAAGTTGTTCCATGTTCTTTAGGCATTGATGTGGGGTTGATGGCAAAACCTGGCAGAGACTTGACTCCCAGCTGCAGGACCTTGGGTGGCCTACTCTCTTGACCTTTCAAAATCTACAAGGTCTTACCTTTACCTAAAATGAAACAATAAATACTGGAGTAAACAATTGAGGTCCATACTGACTGGGCCACAAGTCAGCCTCAGATGGAGAAGGCCCAAAGCAGCTCCCTTTATAGCTTTATCTGTCACTTTAATGTCACTAGACTGGAAAAGTGGGCAGCTAGGGGGCTCAGTGGATAGAGTGCCAGGCCTAAAGTCAGTCAGTTCTGAGTTCAAATCTGGCCTCAGACACTTACTGTGTGACCCTGGACAAGTCACTTAATCCTGTTTGCCTCAGTTTCCTCATCTGTAAAATGAGCTGGAGAAGGAAATGGCAAACCACTCTGGTATCTTTGCCAAGAGAACCCTAAATAAGGTCACAAAGAATCAGACAAGACTGAACAGCAAGGACTAGAACAAGTCAAACCAAGAGAATAGTAGGTCAAATAGTACTTTTGGAAAGCATCCTCCGGTTCAGCTTAGCAGGCACAGACAGTCAAAGAAGTTCTTTATCATGTGATAAATGGTCCAGACCCAGTTATAGAATGTCTGCAAATGCACCCAACTTTCCCTAAGGCACTTCCAATGACACCTCCTGATAACTTTCCCTGAAGCAAGCTTCCCAACCTTTTTCATTAGGGAATTTTGTCAGAGATACTCTGTGCATGCTCATGAGGGCCAGTCCTCTGTTACATTATACATATCAATCAGCAGCAAAGCCTGGTGCTATATTTTGGCCAGGGAAAACCTCAGTCTTCCCTCCACTTCTCCAAAAATTTTGAGATGGTATGTGCCCTCAAAGTATTAGGAAAAATGTTTGTGTGTTTGTTCTTGCTTTACCTTTGAAGTAAATATCCCTTTGTAAAAGTTGTCAAGTGTTAAACGGTTAAATATGGAACTGGGATATTAGTAACTTGGGGCAGACATGGGGAGCAAAGCTGGTAGAGGCTCTAGTCAATGGTAGTAGAGAAAAGATATCCTAGGCCCTCAGGGCTCCATGTAACCCTGAGGGAAGATGTAGCCTGCCTGACCCTTAGGAGTAGAAACTAAACTACCAAAATGATGTCACAGTCTTTATAGCCTACCTCCTGATGTCTTAGTGAGAACTATGCCTGTGCATTGATCTGTCCTTTGGAATCTCAGCAGGTGAAAAGAATGTACACCAGTATATTTCTCAGCTGAAAGAGGACTACTAACTATATTCAATCTCATCCCAGAAAAGCTCTGATAGAAACAATGTCATGCATGAGTTTGCTGTTTAATCTTCAGCAAAAAGATGAGATCTTTTCTAAGGAATCTTGGTGCACATGGGACACACAGAGTAACAGATTGATGGAAAGTCATTCCATACCAAGTGGTCAAAAGGCTGGGAAACTTATTTGTCTCCAAAACAGTCCCAGAGAATGGTCAGGGCCTCACAAAGAGAATGCATTGGAACTACATACTTCTGATAAGCAGAAATGGAGTAATAGCCAAGCAGACTCTTAAGAAGAGCCCAGTTACCAGTTACTTAGAGCCTTCTATGTCTTAATGATAGCTCAGATGACTGATTCAGATGAGATGGGATTTGTATATTTCTACCTTCAGAGAAGCCAACCAAATCTTTCTTGGCTTCAGAAAGATGTCTGTTCAGAAAGGAGGGGAAAACTGTGTACCTCTGGGTGGACTGTTTATAGACTAATAACTTTTGTTTTGGAGACACCCAAGGAACAAACGTTACCCATAAGGTCTATAGTTAGAGATAATGTGGATTACGTATAAACAAAGAATTGTAATGTAGAGGCAGCTAGATGACATATGGTTAGGGCACTGGACCTGGAGTTGAAATCTGTACTCAGACACTAGCTGTATGACCCTCATCTGTAAAATGGGGATAATAATAACATCTACCTTGCAGGGTTGTTGTGAGGATAAATGAGGTAATAATTGGCACAGTGTCTCGCACATAGTAAGTACTATATAAATGTTAGCTATTATTACTGTTATTATTCTCTGGAAAATGTTTTTAAATGGATAAAATACATAGGATTACAAAGGGAACCAATTATATTGAAATAAAGATGTATTTTTTTCTCATCTAATAAGGACTCCCTAAAATCTAAGGGGTTTCTGTACCCCTGATTAAGTACCTCTGCTTTAAAATGATTAATTTCAATTCAGTCAGTTATGTAGTTGAGAAGCTAAGGACAAAGGTTTGAAGGGAGTCTGTGCCCTGGAGTCAAATTCTTTCTAACTTCTTCATATGCAGTTGAGGTATTCAACCCTTTCACCCTTTCTTGGGTAGGGAATGTCTCTTTTTCATCTTCAGGATTTTCCCTTTACATTTCAATGTTTCTTTCTTTTTGCTGGCCTAACTAGGCCACCTCCTTTTATTTCTTTAATGTTTTAGGAGGAAAGACAGAAGTGGTTAAATAAAGCCATTGTAGATATAACTATAGTATAGGTATTATACCATGTGCTTTTTTTTATGCAATTGCAATATATGCTATTATATTATCATAGATACAGAGCTGGAAGGGACCTTAGAGTTCATCTAGTCCTATATCCTCATTTTACAGATAAGGAAACTGAGGTTCAAAGATGTTAAGTGCTTTACTCAAAGTCATACAAGTAGTAAGTGGCAGGGTCAGAATTCAAATCTAGGTCCGCTGACTTCCAATCTAGTATCTTTTCCATTGAAGCACATAGCCTTTCTATATTTTGTATACAACCCATGTGTTTGCTATGAATATCCTTTTATTGTCATGATTCTTTGCTATAAATGGTAGTAAGTCATTATGATTGTACTATTCATAAAACTAAAAAAACTAAAAGTTAACTAAACTTAATTTTTCAAAATAAACACCTAAACTGTACTTCAAAATATAAATTTTAAAAGGTAGACAAAAAATACTAATTTTTTTGAGATATTAGGGTATGTATATTTGGGCACCTTTGGTATAACTTGTACACCCACCTGTGATGCAAAAGGGTAAAAAAATCTACTGCATACAATATTCAAATGTATATCTGCTTCCATGGAGGACCAGCTTCATTATGTCAAAGTTATGTGACTAGTGTTCATTGAAATAGCAGGTTCAGATAACGGAGGAATAGTTTTGTCAGTGAATAAGGGCTCAGTTCATTTTGATTTGGGTAGATTCTTGAAATGGGGACAAATAGGTGATGGTAGTGAATAGTGCTGGGCCTGAAATCAAGAAGATAGGGAAGTTCTTGACCAAATAGGGGATAAAGATAACAAGAGATAAAATGGATTTGATTACACAACAAAAATAATATAACTGGAAAAAATATCTACAGCAAATTTTTCTGATAAGGCTCTAAGTTTCAAGGGGCAACGAGGTAGTCCAGTGGATAGAGTGTTGTGCCTGGAGTCTGGAAGACCTGAGTTCAAAGGTGGCTTCAGGCACTTACTAGCTGTGTAACCCTGGGCAAGTCATTTAACGTTGTTCTCCTCAGTTTCTTCATCTGTTAAAAAAAATGAGCTGGAGAAGGAAATGGCAAACCACTCCAATGTCTTTGTCAAGATAACCCCAAATGGGGTAATTGGGAGTCAGAAACAAGTGAAACAACTGAACAACAAACGATTCTTGAAACTATCCATCCCTGGATGAGTTGAGGCTTCTTCACAGAGAGGAGAAGCTGAGGAATTGAAATTTGCTGACTCTCTGGTAACCATAGGGAACAAGGTGTGAGAAATGAAAAGAGTTAAGTTTCCACATAAGTAGATAAGAAATCAGTACAGGCAGGCTAACTTCTCTGTGTGTGTGTTTGGGGGACGGAGGGAGAGTGACAGAGAATGTCAGCATGGGAATATATTTCCACTGAGGCCGATAGCACAAATAAATGTAACAAGGCAGATATAAGCAATAAAATTAGTAATAAATTGAGGAAAGATGAGCAAAAGAAACAAGCTAAGTAATGACATTCAGAATACTTTAAATACTAGCTCTCTATGTCATATTTCATGGGCCATAAGTAGAGTATTGGAATGATCTCTGATGGTTGTCACCATGGTGATGTTTCTCCACTTGGGCAGATAGAACAAATAAATACAAAAAGACAAATATAACAAACAGAACCTTCACACAGCCAGTAAGTGTCTGAGGCCACATTTGAACTCAGGTCTTCCTGACTCCAGGTCCAGCACTCTATCCACAGGGCCTTTGTTGCCCCTTGAATGCAATAAAATTAATAATGAATCAAGGAAAGATGAACAAAATAAACAGACCTAAATGAAGGCTAAGTAATGACGTTCAGAATAATGCCTGAGTCAAAGAACAGATCATAGAAACAATAATTATGTTGAAGTTAATGATAATGACATACCAGAAATTTTGAGAAGCTGTTAAAACAATCCTTAGAAGAAATTTTATATTTCTGAAATCTTATATTGATAAAATAGAAAAGGAAAGGATCAGTGACTAATGAGAAATTCACCCAGGTAGAGTAAACTGCCTTATGTAAATTATTCACTGAACTACAAAGAATTGCATGGGATATACATAGAGGTTAAATGACTTGTCCAGGGTCACATAGCTAATAAGTCTTAAAGATTTGGACACTCAGAATTTTACTATATCAGGCTGCCTCATTTAAGCAAATAGAATATGAAAATTTATGTGTTATTGCTTAAACAATTATCTTTATTTCCTAAATAGCATAAGAAAATGTATTAAATAAATAATGTCTTTTGTTTTCTTAATGCTCTTTTCTGAAATGTCTATGCCTGTGCTAATCTAATGGGAGACACTAATTACCTGGTTGTAGCTAGCTTAGGTGAGGGCAGAATATTTATTTCTGTTCTTCAGGGATACATGTCTGCCTTGATCCACAGATACAGTGCCTTAGAAGAGGGTCTCTCTGAGTTGCCACAGCAACTGAGCCGAGGATCTATCCAATGCATTAGAGGCCTTCCTCTGTCTAGGTCTTTTAATATTCTGTGGGTACCCATGCAACACTCAGGCTATCCATCTGTCATTTCTCACTCTCACTACATGACTAGTCCACTGATCATATTATTTTTTGGATGTTATCTGTTATGCCATTTCTTTTGGGCAAGTAATTATTAGTGATATGCTGCAGCCTGCTTATGAATAAATGAGTGAATGCTTATTTGCTTTGACTGTGTAAGAGTCCTTGCTTGCTATCTTATCCCTAGCACAGTGTGTAATGCTGTTGATACATATGATATATACTGATGATGAAATTGGTGAAGGGGGAGGAAGCTACATTCTCATATTCTCTTGGATGTCAGGCTTGGTCATTATAATTTCACAGCATGGGAACTTATGGGTGGGAAACACTATATTTAACATCACAGGTGGTTGATGGGTTGGATAATTTCGCTGGATTCTTTTTCTTTTTAAAATTATTTGCAAAGAGATGAATTTCCGGGAGGGGGAAGGGAAAGAAATGTGTTAGGAAATGTAGGTGATATAAAAACAAAAGATAGCAATGCTGAAAAGATGGAGGAGGAAGAAAGTACTTTATGTCTTTGGAAGAAAATTGCTATCCGAAGCCATTAATATCACAGTATTGCCACAACATACTTATCATTTGCATGACATTTTATTTAATTATAATACATTTATTAAGTACCTACAATGGCTACAGACTGTTCTAGAGACGAAGGATATATATCAACTTAATAAGTACAGTCCCTAACAATTACAATTATATGCTGCAATGTTTTAAGATTTACAAAGTGCTTTCCTCAGAACCCTATGAGATAGGTAGTGGAAATTTTATTATCACCTCTAGTTTATGGATCAAGCTCTCAATTTCAAACTTCTTTGCTTAGTATTCACATTTGAATTCCAAACATGGGGCCACTCCACCTTTCTAGAGTTATTTGTTATTATCACCCTCTACATTTTCTACACTCTGGCCAAACTGGTGTACTTTTTGCTCTGGAATAGATCATGGAACTCCCACATCTGAGACTTTGCTCATACATGTTCCCTAAGGAGACATCAAGGTCGGGTGGAAATAGTCTTGAAGTTGGGGGTCACAGGAGATGAGTCTTAATCCTGACTCTGCTATTTGCTACTTGTGTGACTCTTTTGTTGTTCAATCTTATCCAACTCTTTGTGACTTCGTGGACCACACTGTCCATGGGTTTTCTTGGCAAAGATACTGGAGTGGTTTGTCATTTCCTTCTCCAGCTTATTTTACTGATAAGGAAACTGAGGCAAACAAGGTTAAATGATTTGCCCGGGGTCATACAGATAGTAAGTGCCTGAGGCTGGATCTGAACTCAAGTCTTCCTGACTCCAGGCCCAGCATTCTATCAATGGGGCCACCTAGGTGCTATGTGACTTTGAGTAAGTCATTTAATCTTTCAGGGTCTCAGTTTCCTCATTTATAAAATGAGAGCTTTGGATTACATGGCTTCTAAGATCTTTTCCAACTGTACATATATCAAAGTATTTCTTCCCCTTACTCACCTGTTGAAGTTGTGTGGGACGTGAAGACCCTTACCAATAAATTCTGGAGACTCAGATGTAGCAAAGAGAGAGATTTCTTTATTAGCTTTCTCTAGAAAGGGCAACCTCCATCAGCCTAAAATGGCTCTGGAGGAAGAGTCCAAGGGTGTGCTCGGCAAAGAAAGGTCATATAGATCCCTAACTGCAACTCCTCCTCCCTAACCCCCTTCCTCTCAGCTCATTGGTGCAAGCCTTGAGAGCACAATCTATGAGGCAATCTACCCCATTACCAGAGAACAAAGACAGTTTAACAATCCTTCCTGGAGTTTTTGCAAGAGTAAGCAGTTTGGGAAGGGGGGGGAGGTCTGGTAAAGTACAGGATGTGTTGAAAAGCATGTTTCTTTACAAGGTCAGCTGGCTGCAAATGTTTCAACAGAATGAGAAACGATTAACTCTTTGAGGAGCCTTCACTCCTGAGAGATCCTCAGAGATCATCTCTCACAAAGTCAAGCTTTTACAACCCTTTTAAAACAACAAAAGCTTTTACAATAACAAAAAAATTTATAACATTCGTTTTTAAAATTTTGAGTTCCAAATTATCACCTTTCTTCCCTTTTTTCCTGCTGCCTTCATTGAGAAGGCAAATTACATTCATATTTGAGCTTCACCTCTACCCTGTTTCTAAAATTTCCATTTTATATATGCAGAAACTATACAGAGGTCAAGTAATTTATCTTTGGCCACATATCTAAAAATGACAGAGGTGAGAGTTGAATCCAAGTCTTTCTGACACATGAATCCAAGTCTTTCTAACTCCTGGTCTAGCAATCTACAAAGGTAAATTTCCTCTTAGAGAAGCCTTCTTTAATTCCCAGCCCCCTCCCCACCATGACCAGCTGCTTCACACCTCACACAACAATTACTTGACTTTGCCTGGTGAAAGTGGAAACAATGAGATGCGGTAGAAAGCAAATTGGATTTGGAGGCAGGGGAAATGAGTTTAAATTACTCCCTATGTCATCTTCATTCACTTCTCAGGGCCTCAGTTTCCTTATATGTAAAATATGATGGTTGGACTAAGATCCCTTCCAGCTCCAATGGTTTGTTTTCCAGTTCTAATGATCTCCAATGATTTTTAAGACAACTGTGAAAATGCATGAAGGAGCTGTGATTTCATAGGTAAGAGAAGCTCCTACCTGGAGCTCCCTCCAAAGTAGTTGGCTGAGGCACACCGAGGATGTGACTTGCCCCAAGGTCACACTCTCAGGGGTGGGATTTGAACCCAAAAGTCGAAGCCTCCCCTGGTGCTCTGTATTGTATAGTGTAGTTATCTTCAGGTACCTCAGACATTCTTACTAGCTTTTAAACTGTAGGAGAGAAGGGGACATATATCTGCACTTTTTTTCTTCGCGGGTACCTAACACATAGTGGGTGTTAGATGAGTAAAAGACAGAACCTTGTGTGCACTAAGCAAAGGTGAAAACTCAAGTATCCTGACTGAGCAAAGTGTTCTTTTTCCTCAAAGATATGACAATTGAATCCAAGCTTGTAAGCTCCATGAGGGAACCTGCCTTATTTAAACTTAAGCTCGCTCCAGTCAATATTTAATTAAAAAATATCTTGAGTATTAATAACTGTTTGCTACATTGAATTAAAAATATGTCCTATCAAGTGCTAGCTACATTTTCGGGCTTGTATCGCAATGTCCTACCTGGGGTATTTAAGTGACTTGCTCAGGGTCACAAAGACTCTTGAACCCAGATCTTTCCGCCTATAGAATTTAGAACCCAGGGGGCAGCTAGGTGGTATAGGGGATAGAGGACCGGCCCTGAAGTCAGGAGGATCTGAGTTCAAATCCAGCCTCGGACCAAATACTTGACACTTACTAGCCGTGTGACCCTGGGCAAGTTCACTTAACTCTAATTGCCAAAAAAAAAAAAAAATTAGAACCCAGATCTTTGAGCCTCTGGGAAAAATCGGAAACTGGGTCTTTCTGCCCCCAGAGACTGGGAGCGGGGGAACCTGAACATTTACTATCAGACATGGTTGATGTGTTGGATAATTTTGCTGAACTTTTTTTTTTCTCTTTTACAAATCCTTTGCAAAGAGATGTATTGCTGGGAGGGGGAGGTGGAAGCAATGTGTTGAGGAAATGCAGGGAATGTAAAAATAAAAGACAGTAATACAATTAAAACTGATGAAAGGGGAAGACAGCACTTTGTGCTCTTGGGAAGAAAGCTGCTATCTGAAATCATTAATAAGAGGTCTTCCCGCCTCAGGCCAGTTCTCGATCCGCTACCCCTGCAACCTCTTCTTTGATACATATCGACTAGCCCATTTACTGCCTGAAGAGGCGAACGAACCTCCCGCAAATCAGCCCTCGCAGGGAAGGGCCGAGGGTAGCTTGCAAAGACTACATGTCCCATCGTACACTGCACCTTCCGGAGTCGGCCCTGTTTGTCGGGCGAACACTAGTCTTCGTTGAGCTGCTCAGAGATTTCTATCCAGCCTCCTTGTCTACTTGTGGTCAGGCCCAGCTTTTGGTTCCATCCTCCCGGTCAACAGCGCCTGCGGCCTTTCGGTCGCCCAAAGTTCACCTTTCCGCCCCTCCCCCACCCCGCCTCAAAGGGTGGAGGCACTGCTGTCGCCTCACGTCGCCGTCGCCGGCAGATGACGTTGAGGGCCGCGTGCTCGCTGCACGTGTGCGGCTGCCCAGAAGCCGCGGCGGGTGCTTTCCTTGGGGGCGGTGGCAGTGCCGCGGCTGCGGTGCTATAGGATTAACGCGCACGCTGTGGAGGGGAGCCTGAGAAATCGCGTCAGGCGGAGGGCAGCGGGCTGCTGGAGTGGGTGGGCTGGGTGGGAAGCGGCTGCCAGGGACATGGAGCACCTGCAGCTGGATCTGGCGGCCGCCCCGCTGCGAATCCTCGCCGCCAGGAACGAAAAGAGCCGGAGCGAGCTCGGCAGGTTCCTGACGAAGCAGGTGAGCGCCCGGCCGCAGACCACCGGGGCTCTCGAGGGGTGCCGGGAGTCGGGGCGCGGAGAGGCCCCGGCGCGCCGCCGCTCCTCTCCGGCCTCAACCCGCACCAGAAATGCGGCGGGGGGTGGGGGTGGGGTTGGAGCGGTGTGGACCCGCTCTTCCTCACCTGGCATCCTCGGACTCGCGGGGACGGGGATTGTTTATCTCTTTGTATTTGTGTGTGTGCGTGTTGGGGGGAGGGTGTATTTTTTTTAAGGCGGGGCGTATTTGATTCTTCCGATCGCCGTCGTCCGTCCCTAAACCTGACTTGTTTTCTGAAATAGAGGTTGGGGGCTCCAGTCTTGTGGTCTCCAAGGCTGGAGCGCTGTTATATTCTCCAAATACGCATCCTCTAGCTTCTTCTTTTTTAAGGGGGTGGTGATTGGTTTCTGCTCATTTTCTTCTCTCCCCCTCTTTACCCTCAACCTGGGCCTCTTTTTCAGTTATGAAGGGGCAAGCATTTTTACTGCTTCCCTGGTATCTACCTAACCCAGAGGAGGGTGCTAAAAAAAAATACACACATACGTGTGTATGACATATATGTGAAACCTATCCTCAAGGAGCTTGCAGTCTAGGTGTTGAGACATGATGATTGAAGGACTGTGGAAAACAGCACTAAGAGCGTGATGCAGACAATAAGCTCCATAGGAGTTGAGCTGCGTGGGCTGGAACGGTTGAACTATGCCTTTCTGGATAGAAGTGATTCTTAGTAACTGGGCCATGCATCAGTCTTGGGGGATGCAGAGGGAGGGAGGAGAGGGTACATTCCCTGCTTGCAAGGAGCTTATCAGCTAATGGGGGCGGGGCACCTGCCCAAATGACTGATACCTGGGAGGATGTGTACAAAGGAGAATTCCAGTAAAGGTGCTGTGATTACTGATTAAAATATGTAAAATTTTAAAAAATGTAATATGGAAATATAAAAATCTGTAAAGTAAAACATTTATTTTATTACTATGATTGAAAGATTACTTTAATGGAAGGGAATGGGGTGGGAAAGGAACAGTGTCTGGGAATATTTAAAGACATAGATGGTACTACACAATTGGACCGAGAAGGGAAGGAGAGACCTCTGTAGATGTAGATGGGATGGGTGCTGGGGAAAGGAGGAGTCTAATCTAGGGGTAGTAATGGCATATGAAATGAATTTGGCTTCTTTCATTTGGGGATTGAGAGTAGTTGAGCTGGTCTGGAGCGGGGAATATGAGAAGATGATTAGTAGGGGGAAAGGCTAAAAAAACTGGTAGTTTGAAGCCAGATTGAGAAGAGCTTAGAGTGCCATGTTCAGAAGTTTTTACTTTAGTTAATAATGAGGATGGTTTTTGATTGAGGGCATGCAGTGATCAGGGCAGTTCGTTTTAGGAAGATTATTTTGGCAGATATTTAAAGGATATATTAGGATAAATAGCTAGGAGGCTCTGATAATAGTCTTGTTGAGAAGATTTGAGGCCTTACCTTAGTGTGGTTATAGTGGGAGTGGACATACGTGTTAGATTCAAATTCTATTCTGTTGCCTTATAATAGTTTGGAAGTGCTTGTGTTCTTGAAGGCTGTTTCAATGGAGTTGAAGCCCTAGCAGTTCTTGTCAAGATGGAAGGCAGGGTTATGGTGATGGGCAGCTCTGTATTAGTGTAATAACAGCCTAACTAAATTCAGAGAGCCTCATTATCAAAAGGTTGGCCCACAGGTGGTGAATTTTTGTTTTGTTCATAATAACTCATGAAATCATCTACCAAATTGTAGATTTGTTGTGTTCCGCATTTGCCGAAGTAGTACCCACATCAATATTTGGGGGAAAAAAAAAGATTTTTCTCAAAGAAGAATTAACAGGTCCAGGCAACTGATTGATTAAATATGGGAAATAGGGGGGTAATAAAGAGGCAAATGCCTCACAATTTATAGATGTGTGACTGGCAGGGTAGTAGTTCTATTAGAGATTAGTCAGAAGGTTTTGGAGTGAAGAAAATGATTTCATTTTGGACATTTGAGGTATTTGGCAGTTAGAAATAAGAGATTGTATGGAGGTGGTGGAGCAGTTGGGGGTGAAGATAAATAATTGGGAGTTATTTGTGTAGAGAGCATAATTGAAGCCTGGGAAGAGGAACACAGGCTTGAATGTGTGTAGAGAGAAGAGATGAATTAATTGGCAAATAACTGAACCTCCCACATTTAAGGTTTAGGAGGAGGATGTCTGAGGGGATATTTAACAATGGTGAACAAGGTATTGGAGGATGAAGACCAAAAAGACCATTAGCTCTTGGAATGTTAATTAGCATTTATATAGCCTCCCAATCACAAGTGAGGTACCACTTTTATTTCCATTTTATAGTTGAGGAAATCGTGGCTTAAATTTTTGTAAGAGACTTGCTCAATTTGGATGTATTTAAGTCCAAGCCTTTGTAACTCCCAAGCTCAAATTATTAGATCAACTATGCTAGGCTGCCTTCCTAAGGATAAGTACTTTTGGAAAGAAGTGTTTCAGTAGAGTGGTGGGAGTAAGAAGCTAGATTGCTGGGGTTTGAGGAGTCAATAGGGAGGGAAGAAGTGCAGGCAATGAATAATAGCATCCTTTTTCTTTAAGTTTGTCATTGAATGACAAAACAGAGAAAATAATAATAGGGTCCAGGAAAAGCTTTTTAGGTTCAGGCAAACTTGAATATTTTTGCTGTTAAGGAGGGTAAGATTATGGAAGAGGAGCTAAGAGAAGATTGATTTTTCGTGACTTGCCCGGGAAGAACAACAACCTCTTCCTCTGCGACAGAAAGGAAAGGTAATAGGGAAGGAATTGAGAAGTTTATAGTGGTGGAAGGGATTCTCAAGGGCTGGGCTCTTACTGTCACTGGTCAAATTGGGAGGCCAGCTATCTGCTTAGTGGTGGGTGGATGGAGAATTGAGAAGAGGACATTTGTAATAATTGTTACAATAACTGATATCAGTTCATGTCTCAGGCTCTTTAAATAGAGGCAGTGTTGCATGAGGTAGAGAGCTGACTTTGTAGCTAGAAAGACCTGAGTTCAAATCCTGCCTCTGATAGATACATAGTGGGTATGTGACCCTGAACAAGCCATTTAAACCTTCAGTGCTCTAAGTAACTCTGAAGAGAATTAAATTAAATTGTAGAAAAGATGCTAAACCCTGAATTAAGAGGGAGTTTCTTCATCCACAGTTTAAGGAGCGCTGAAGGGCTGTGAGTATAAAAAGTTTAAGAAGCCCTGCTTTATACCAGTGAAGTCATAGGTCCTACTTCTATCCTTAAGATTTAGAAAGTTAAAAGAATAAAATAATTGCATTATAAACGTAAAAGTCCAGTTGAGGTTAGACAGCATAAATTTGTCAGAAGACTAATGGGAGATGCATTTCTGAGTATGGACTGGGCTTTGTGACAGATTAAACTTGAGGACTGAGAAATGACTGAGAATGGTGAGAAATGTCATTAACAGAGACAAATGCATTTCTCCCTCTAATGTAACAGTTATTGTCTGTACAGTTCATGTGACAATTAATCACGGATTGCTTTGTGATGGCTCTTCTATCATTGCCTTGAATTGTTAATCTTTTATTATTTAACTTTGTGTTTGACTTGTCCTCTCAATTAGATGAAATGTTTCCTTATAGCACATAGCTCAGCACCCTGCACACAGAGGGTGCCTATTGATGTATCCATTTGAACGATTGCACCACAAGTTCAATAATGTCATCATTAAGGTTCATATTTGATATGTCTTAAATTCACATGGAAATTATTAGCTCAGTACAGTTTTCCACTTAGCTTTTATTAAGCACAATTTGGTTTTGCTGTAGGCACATATGGATCTATGGCATATGTATGTAGCACATATTGGATATATAAAAAGGATTTGTGTGACTACTGTAATGTCCTCAATACACCATGGTTTTCACATTGACTGAAGCTACACGTTGGATCTCTATTGACTTGCTCATAAAAAGCAATTCCATTAGGCCTTCTAAAAAAAATTTCAGCCAAGCCTAAGGGGAGATAAGAGATCTTCTTAGAAAAATAGATTTAACCATTATTATTCATACTTAGTAGTGGAAAATAGGGCATTCTTAACTGAATATAGTGAGGCAAGTTGCCCTTCAGGTCTCTGTTAGACTATCTTTTTTCCCTTCTATTTCTCTTAAAGGATAAAAGATTTTAAGCGTGGGTTTACTGCTATACTTAGCTTTCTGTATTGAAATATTTTATCTGAAGCCTTTTACCCACCTCCTGACAGACAGGTGATGGATTCAAGATGCAGAATGAGACCGCATTTTTGGACATGACCAGTGTAGGGGAATGGTTTGGGTTGAATATGCATATTTGTTTTAAGAGCCGGTTTTTTCTTTCTTTTTTGGTTAAGTAGGTAAGATGAGAAGGAAAGAAAATAAATGCTTGTTAATTGGGGGAAAAAAGTTAAAATTTTTTTTTACCTTCCAAACCCCCATGGAAGAGTCTGTAATTGCTTATCTTTCTTACTTCTTTAAAGAAAAAAAAATCAAACCTTTTAGGACACAGCAAAGCCTTTTGAGTCATGCGTTCACATTTAGAATCTTAGGTGTAGATTTTCTAGAAGTATGGTACAAGAGTGAAAATTTTTTCACTTTGCAGTAGAATCCTCTTTTAGATAGAACTAGTGAGAGATGAATAAATTAGTGTCTTCCTAGGGCCTGGGTGGCAGATATTTTTTTTTGTCTTTCTCTATTGTAATGTTTAAATCATCTAGCACAATGTTTGACATACGATATTTTGAAATTTTTCTATGCCCTAAGCAAGTTACAGATCCTTTTACGGCATATTTTACTTTTGGCTTGATTATCAATAAAAGAAATATGACTATGTAATTTTAGAACTGAAAAATACCTTAAAAATCATTTAATTCAACCCTTACATTTTATAGACTGTTATGTTGAGGCCCAGAATGGTAAAGTGACATGTGCAAAGTCATATAGCATGTTAATGGTAGAATTGATACTCTACGGTCTCCTCTCCCCTCTTCCTCCCTTCCCCCTTTCTATTTGAAATTCATAAAGGTTTCTAGTTCCAACATGGATTCTCTCACTGTTTCCCTATGTCTCTAAGTAATTTTTAAAGAATTAGAAATATGTATCATTAGGACTTACAAGACAGTGTTCAGTTAGTTATCTTAGTTGCTTTGGATTTTTATTGAGGTTTCTAGGTAGTATCTCTTTAGCTATATAGCCATATTACAGCTGATATATGTAGTGCTAACAATTCATCTTGGAACAGAATAACACCTGGAAGGAAAATTCAACCCCAGGAGCATTGTTAAAAGGCACCATATGAACTCATCTGACAGTTGGGTTTAGTACAAGAAGCAACATGCTAATGATGAAATAAATATAGATTTAGGCGTATGATTTCAACTCAAGTCAGGAGCTTCTTGGAGCCATATGAAACTGTCCTTGTCTTAGCTAAAGAGGATTTGTCATTGGCTACTGAGGGCTGCTCTTTCCAAATGAAACTGGAAGGCCTGTGGGTCCCCCTCTCCCTTTTTTCAGGATAAATTATAAAGGATGAACCTGACTCCCAGAAGCTCCCTCTTTGTTTTCGTAGGAGATATGTGTACAGTGACCGTAGAATCACAATACCATAGATTTAGAGCTGGAAAAAGACTTCAGAGATCATGTCCAGTTCCTTCTCATCTTACAGCTGAGGATACTGAAACCTGTGGATGATTAAGTGACTCTCTCAAGGTTGCATAGGTAACAAGTAGCGGGATTGAACCCAGGTCCTCTGACTCCACACCAGACTTTATTTCCACTGTATCATGCTGCCTTTCTCCTTTCATTTGGGCTTGAATCTCACTTTAGTAACTTGAAAAATTGCTCTCTTTTTACTAGAAATTAGTGATCCTCCCCCCAGTGTTAGGGCCCTGGGACTCCTGACTAAGATAAGAACTCCGAACAAGTCCTGAGGGAACCTATTTTGTCCATACATCAGGTGATTTAACTGATTCTGTTTTTTTTTTAATTTGTAAACTCCGCCCTTCCACTCCCACCGCCACCCCTGTTGAAGGCTAGACACAGTCTTGTATTCTATTTAATCTTTATATCTTCCCTCAGATCTTTGCTAATAGATGTCTAATTTTTGTCAAATTAAATGGCATTTATTTTAAATTGAATTATAATCAGGCTGTAATTGTCAAAAGACTTTAGAGTCTGCTTTATCTGTTTGCCTCTTTATGACAGGGTCATCCATCTTCAGGTTCTTGGGAGATTATCCCAGTTAAGCAAATTCTTGCAGGCTCCAGCAAGCTGGAAAAGCTTTGGAGTACAGGCCTGGTGTTTCTGTTAGCTAATAAGACCAGTCTTTATCTAGGCTCATCATTAGGCTATCAGGTAACCATAGCAACTTGCTATGGCCACTTGTAGCCATAGCAACTCATAAAAATGTGCATCAGCTGTCGTGTCTGGCCTGTACCAGTTCAGTATGGGTTTGGCCTCATCTTCACCTGCGTATTCTCTGGAGTTTTTCCTTGTTTCTCTACATTTTTATCTTAATAATTGATAGGATAATAAGATAATAAATTTAAAATTGAAAGTAACCTTGGAGGTCTTATGGTTCATCTTCCACATTTTACAGATGAGGAACCTAAGGACTGCAGAGGACAAGTGACTTCTCCAAAGGCATACAATTAAGAAGTGGCAGATTGGGGACTCAAACAGAGGTCCTCTGACTCCAGATACAGCCTTTATTCCACTAACCCATGCTGTAGTATAGTAGAAAAGAAAAACAACAAACACAAATACATATTTGAGAAATAATTGATCTGGGTTTGAAGTATGACTGCCATTGGCCAACAGTTTATTTCAGCCAAATTACTTGAGAGATCACATTAATAGAACACTCGAGGTCATGCAAAGCATTCTTTTTCTCCAGGCTCCTGTAAGATATGAAGTCCAGGTAGTGTCATCTTATCTTAAAGATAAGGAAGCTGCCTCTCAGAGAGCTCAAATGATTTGTTGTAGCTTCATGAAGCTGGTAAAGTGCTGGAGGCAGGAATCTAACTCTGATTTAACAGTTTTATGTAGCTTTTGGCAAGGCATTGGTGAAAGAAAGCAAAGAAAGAAAGAAACTTCTTATCTTCATGTACTTTGCAATCAGTAGCTACTAATTTTTTTTTTTTTTACTCCAAGACCAGTGCTTTTCCTGCTGTATTTAGCTAGACTAGTTTTCTCTTAAAATTTCTTAAAAATTTTATTTTTTAGTTCACAAGCATTTACTTTTTCTCCCTGCCCCTCCCCCCCTGCACTCCTCTCCCCATTCAGAAAACAAGGAAAACAAATTCCCTCATTGGCCATGTCCAGAAATTCATGTTTCATTCTGCACCTGGAGTCCATCGGAGGTGGGTAGTATGCTTCATCATTGATCTGCTGGAGTCATGGTTAGTCACTGAATTGATCAGTATTCTTAAGTCTTTACATTTTGTTTGTTTTTAACAGTGTTGTCCGTGTAAATTATTCTCTTTCTATTCATTTCACTCTGCATTCATTTCTGCAGGTCTTCCCAGGTTTCTCTGAAAGTATCCCTTTCATAAATTCCTAGGCAAAGTAGTATTCCCTTACATTCTGGTATCATTGCCCAGTTGATGGTCATCCTTTTAGTTTCCAGTTCTTTACCAAAAAAGCTGCTGTGTATTATTTTTGTACATATGGGTCCTTTTTCTGTTTCTTTGGGGTGAGGGCCTAGTAGTAAATATTGCTGGGTCAAAAGATATTCACCGTTAGTTACTTTGGGGGCATAGTTGCTTTCCAAAATGTCTGGACCAATTCATAGTTCTACAAAGAATGCATTAATGTGCCTGTTTCCTCACAACTCCTCCAATATTTGTGATTTTTCTTTTCTAAATTTTTGCCAATTTGTGGAATCTCAGAGTTGATTTCACATGCATTTCTCTTGTGGTATTTTTTTCACGTGGCTGTTGGATTTCTTTGAAAACTGTCTATTCATATCCTTTGACAATTTATCAGTTGAGGAATGGGGATAATGCTTAATCTGGTTACCTCACAGATTTATTGTGGGGGCAAAATTTTGTAAGCTGTAAAGTCCTTTGAATTATGAAAAATTACATTATAATTGCTTCTGATAAAAGCGGATATATTTTTTTCAAGTACTTGGAGTTCAAGAAATGTACTAGTCCTGATCTCATACACTACAGTTTGACAGTGGTGACCAGTCCTGACTTTTAGACATCCCTGGTTTTCTCCAGTTATTTCAGATGTGGTTGAAGGCATTGACCATTAACCATCAAATAAAGATTTATTTATATTGTGTATTGCCTGTTTAGTAAAGGAAGGAAATATATTATAGGTGTACATTTTGGAAAGATTTTTCAATAAGGGTTGAAACAAGATTTTCTGACCTTACCTAGGATTGTCCTCCAAGTGCTGTTTTGAAAACTGTAGTAGAACCTACTGCATGAGCTTAGTCTCCAGTAGCATAGCCTTTAAGAGCCCAGGCTCACCTTCAAGCCTAGATGAGGGAGGCATGGGAGGAGGTTTTCAGTGTAGCAAATATAAGGTACTTTGGGAAGCATTTTTCCCTCATTCAGTGTCCTGTTTTTTGCTTCCTTTTTTTCCCCCTACTCTGAGCCCCCTAACCCAGCAGTCCTAAAAACTAAAATAAAAGCCAGATGGTCACTTTAGCTTATTTTTGGGAAACCAGATAGTAATGTTTCAAGACAGTCATGTGAGTGGTAGCTTCCCCTTTGGGAGTTTTCTCAGTTGAATATGAACATCTTTAGCATCCCTCATTGCTTCTTATGGAGGGTGGGAGGGAGAAATGATACCTTTACATTCTTCAACAATATCCTCGCTTTCAAAGTACATGGCCTTCATGGTCAGTATATGGATTAGTTTTACTCAAATTGACTATGCTTGTTTGTTCCATGGTGGGTGGGAAGAAAGAATCGTTGATAGTGATGCCAAAAAAAAAAAGAAAAGAAAGGAGGCTGGCTCATTGGATCATTTAGCAAAATGCACAAAAGAGAACAGAAAGAAGTTCAGAGAGACACAGAGAAACAGTACAAGTTTGGAACTGTGTTGAATTTATTATCTACTTTTTTTAAAGAAATTGTATGTAATAGATTCTCAGTATCATATGGTTATCTCTTTCTGTTCTCTATATGAAAATGTTCATATTTGTGGGTATTTGTCAAGGACAGAATAACAAAAAAAATTTAAAAAGTGTCTGTTATTGTTGCGATGTCCTCACTCTGATCTAGGTCATTTAATTCCAGGAGACTAAAGAGATTGTCAACTTTATTTTTTTTTAACAATGAAAATATTTTCCTTTTGAATCAGTAGAGCTTAATAAGACTCTTTTTGCTCATTTTAATCATAGTTGACATTTTACGTACTATCTCATTTGAGCCTCACCACAAAATAATCCTGGGAAGTAGGTACTTCACTTGTTGTTTTCCCCACCTTACAGATGAGGAAATTGAGGATTGAGAACATAAGCCCATAGTCATAGTATGCATTAGTGGTTGGATTTAAATCTAGACCCACAGGACTCCAAGTCCAGGACTCTTTCCATTATATCTGAATACCTATCAAATTCTATTTTTTTAAATTACTTTTTTACTGAAGCAAGCATTTTAGCAGCCCTTAAATTGATGACAGCAAATCAAAACAGGTTATAAAAATACATTCATTGTGAAATGATCATGGCAAAAAAAATTCCACAGAGACCCAAACAATCCTATTATTACTAATCACTAAATCACTAAATCGATTCAGAGGCCTTTTAGTGAATCGTCTGTTAAAACAAAGTCTTTGTTTCTGGAAGGTTCCGTTTTAAGGCTTTTAAGACGTGTTTCCTTATATGTTGCCTTTTGTTGATTATTCTGATTTAAAGCTCTTTGGTTGCTATCATGGACTTGTGTATTTATATATGTGGTTGGTTTTTTTTGGGGGGGTGGCGAGACAGTCAGGGTTAAGTGACTTGCCCAGGGTCACACAGCGATTGAGTATCATGTGTCCGAGGCTGGATTTGAACTCAGGTCCTCTTGACTCCAGGGCCAGTGTTCTACCCACTATGTTACCTAGCTGCCCCAACTTGTGTATTTACATAAACATCACACTTCTTAGTGTTACTGTCATTGTTTCAGGGTTGTAGAATTTTTGTGTAGAAAAGATTTCTGATGTCATCTTCCTTTTGATAGACTCATTTTACAGCTAAGTTTCATACATGGCTTCTATTCCTGATGCCTCATAGTAGGGTGAAGGGGCACTTCTGACCTGACCTCTTACCTTTTGGGAACAGAGAAGAATGCAGATATTGTTGACTTGTGACAGATACAGTTTCATAAATTTTGAACTAGAAGATCACTCAGAGGCTATCTAGCCCAGTGGGTTGATGACCTCAGTTACTAGATAGTTAAGTGGTAAGGCTGAGATTTAAACCTAGGTCCTCTGACTCCAAATTCAGTCCTCTTTCTATTCCACCATGGTCCTCTCTCATTTCACATTCAGCATTCTTTTCCCCTGTACTAAGCTGCGGCTTACATGTGTGTACATACATATTCATATGTAGGATGGTTGTGATATTTTGGAAAAAATGAGTTTGTGTGGTCTTACTGAGATCCATAAAGCAGTTAGTGACAGACACAAAAGTGTTCTAGACACAGTCTTTTTTCTTGCCTGGCTTTTACCTGGAACCCATTAATGCTGTGAACTTCTTTACACCATGCTTCTTGGGAGGGGAGAATTCATTAGCTAATGCCTAGGATTGTGAAAGTAGGAATAAATGTCCTTCCTGAGATGACTTGGAAGGTGGGAGTGAAAGTTTCTGGCTAGGTAACTGTAGGTTAAGTTACACTGATGAGCAAGATTAATCAGCTGTGGATAATATCTTTTTCCTGTGTTATACATAAATAAAGAAAAAGGAAGCCAGGAAACAAGCATTAATTAGGTGCTTGCTATGTGCTTGTTAAAAAAGGAATTTTAAAGAAAGACCTTTTTCCATTTCTTAACTCTATCAATAATGAAATAGAAGCATAAACTCCCCTTCTCCTCCCAATCTCTTGAAGCCTTTGGCCCTGGATGCGAACATACCTTTTCCTTTTCATTCGGATTGCTTTATCTTTATGATCACCTTAACTCAAGCCCATAAAATTAAATCCTAAGACGTAAAGAAGATAAAATCCAGAAAAGGACATCAAATGCTGGAATGTTGAATTCTGATTATCATCTGGTCTACTACACTGCTGAATGAATTTTTGAATAAGTTTCTGTACCTCCAGGTTCTTCATGTGTGAAAACGGAAGAAATGGTATCAATTCACGGTATAGCTGTGAAAAATATTTTGTAGAATTTTAAACAGAGTTTACAATCTATTGCTTTTGAGGCAAGGGATAATTTTTTATATTTATATATTATATATTTGTTATGTTTATGTTATATTATATTTATATATTATATATAATTTTATATATTTATAATTTTTTAAATTAATACCTTTGTTTTTTATACTAGGATGTCCTCCCTGCTAAGGGACCAAAAAAAAAAAAAAAGCCCCCAAAACAAAAACCGAAGATATTTAAGCAAGACTACCTCACTGTGACTGTCAGCATTCTGCATCCCTTAGAGGAAGATACTGTGATTTTATTAACTGTCCTCTGGAACCAGTATTTGCCTTTGATTTGAGTTCAATTTTTATTTTTAATTATTGTTTTAATTTTGCTTTTTAATTGTTTACATTAATGTTGTTAACATTGCTTATGCCCTACTAATTCTGCTTTTTTCACTCTGCAGAAGTTTGTACATGTTTCAAAGGAGAATATTTTCCCATTCCTTTGATTCTAAAACACAGCTATCAAAACCTGATGATGTACCTGATGCATATGATTTCCATCTATTTTTCTGGGATAGTCCTGATTTTGTTTTAAATTGTCTTTAATGAGGCTTTGCAAAGGAACATCCTTTGTTAAGTCATATGTTATTTTTTTTTGTCTCTGTTCCTATATGTTACCAAAAGCATTGTATAATTATGAAACCCGAAAAACTATTTGTCCAACCCATCCCTTACTAAGAATTCTCCTTACAATGTCCTCAAAAAATAGTCATTCAGTTTTTATTTGAAGACCTTCAGAAGAAGAACGCACTTATCTCCCCAGGCATCACATTCTACTTTTTTGTGGACCTTGTACTTTAGACTTTTGTTTCCTTACATTGTGCTAAAAGGTATCTTTCAGGTTGGATTGCCTCTGGTCAATCTCAGAGCTCCTTTAATGACCTCCAGACTTCCAGAAACAAGGCCCATCCTTTTGTTAACAGTATTCTACCAGTGTCATTTAACTACTTGCATTGGAGCACCACTATTGTATCTGAAGAATTATGAATAAGAACATAAAACATAGGGTATTTTTCAAGTATATAGATATGTGATTAAAAAAAGAAACTATAGGCTGGTTACGTGGTATGAAAGAAACTAATAGACAGCGGGACTCTGTGTTCTCCTGATGTTAGGAGAAAGAAACCCTTGTCTGATAGATCTCCACCCTCTATGTGTGCTAGTTGTGCAAGATTAATGAGAAGACATGGACAAGAGTTGGACAGAATGAGAAGATAGTGATAAGTTTTGAGTTTCATCATTAGAGGAAGCATCCAGAGTCGATGAGGTCAAGATCCATTTCAATACTGAAGTTCTAGTTCAGCTCTCTGGGTCTAAACGGAACAAGTCTAATCCCTTTTCCGTGTAGTAACCTTTCAAATATTTGAAGGTAATTGTGACAAACTCTAAGTCTTCTCTTTAGGCTAAACGTTCCCAATTTCTTCAACTGATGCCTTTCATAAAGTATAATCTCTTGGGGCCATTTACCATTTTGGACCTTAAAGATCACTGTGTTGAATTTTTTTCCCAAATCAGAAATCTCTTCTACAACATCCATGATACATGGTCATCCTGCTTGTGTACTTCTGGATGAGGGGGAGCTCTAGGTGGCAGCAGCAGTGTTGTATTTGAACATTGCCTCTTGTTAATGCCAACAACTGTGTCTCCCTATCCTACTCCCCACATGGTTTCCCCGAAACCCCCCATCCTCATATAGCTCAGTGGATCTGTAATCATATAGAGAGATGGTAATACAGCCACACCTTATCTGGAGAGCCATGTTCCACCATCTCAGTGAACATATTGTCCATTCATTCTTAGACTTCCTGAACTCTGGCTTAGTCAGAAAAAAGCTTTCCAGGAAGAAATTGACTAGAAAATGACAAATCGTGGATTATTCACCAAGATAATGGTTCTGATTTAATATCTATTTTAAATGTTATCAAATGAGTCATCTTTGCTTCTTAGTTCATTGTACATTCAAAAGAAAAAGAAATGCAAATCACAGCTAAAACGGGGAAAATTACAAAGACAAATTTGACACTCGAACTTTGACTCTACCAGTCAACCAACAAATACTTATATGAAGACCGTGCCTTCAAGGAACTTATGCTCTAATCATACATAAAATAAGGGGAAAAATATGAGAGACTTCTATTATTGGTCTTGTACGCTTTTTGCTCTTCACAGGATGATTGAATCAGAGTTGGAAAGAACCTTAGAGGTTAGAAAGGGCAACCCATATGCAAACAGAATCTTCTCACAGTGTGCTTGCTGCTGACGCTGGTCATCTGATCATTTGAAGGCTTGCACTAAAGGAATCCACTTCCTCCAAACTTCCAGTTGGGATAGACAGCTCTAATTTTGAAAAACTTCTTAGTTATATCAAGCCCTAAATTTGCTTATTTGCAACTTACATGTTTTGCTTCCGAGTTTTGTATTCTAGGTGTAAACAGAACAAAGGCTAATCATAAATCTCTTCCACATGACAGCCTTTCAACTAAATGAAGATAGCTGTCATCTTTCTTTTTTCCACCCTAATCTTCCCTTCTCTAGGCCAATACACCCCCCAGTTGCTTCAGCTGCTCCTCATGTAGTAAGAATTAGTCAGCAAGCATTTATTCTACCCTAGGCAAGATGTGGATTTAAGACAAAAAATGAAATTGTCTTTGCCCTTTTGAGGGCAAAAGAGAGTTTACATTCTATTGGATCCCAAGATCCTCATTATTCATCATCCATACTAAGTCTCCTAATTGTGGTTTTTCTCTAAGATTCTCTCATAGTCTTTTTTATTGTCTCTATACATTTTCTTTTGGCAACTTTTTTAACTTCCATGGGTTTAATTATAATCACTAAGCAGGTGACTCACCAGTTTAAACATCTAGCCCTATGCTTCATTCCCATATTGCCATTTGCTTATTGGATATTTCATTCAGGATGTCCTAGAGACATCTCAAAATTGAACTTATTATCTCCAAACTCTCCCTTCTTTTAGATGTCCCTATTTCTTTAAAAAAAAATTTTTTTTTCGATGTCTGTTTTTCCCCATCACCTAGATTTTCCTCCGAATCCCTTCCTTGCCTATCTCCTAGAGAAATATAACCCTGCCTATCTCCTAGAGAAATATTATTGGTGATGAATTTATACTTTTATTCCTTGATCTTAGAGATGGCCTTTCTGGATGACTCTCTCAGTTCCTCCCAAACTGGCACTTCATACTAAAGGACTCCATGTACCAGAAGTCTTTCCTGATGCCACAATTTGTGTTTTGGTCTTCCTCAGATTACCTTGTATTTGCATATTTGTTATATACATGTTGTGTTCTACTCCTCTTCTTCCCAACTCCCCAAGAAGAATGTACGGTCTTCTGAGAGACTTTATCTTCATATACCTTGAATGTGGCATAGTGCTTTGCTTCATAAATGTTTGTTAAATTGAATCAGGTGCTTGGAGAATTCAGGCCAATTAGGGATTGCCTGTTGGTGGTGAGTAGGATTGGAAATAGGATTCTTAAATGGTGACTTGTACCGACTGGGTGCTTAATTTGTGTTTGAGTGAGTGAAATGAATGCTGGCAGTTTGTTGTCTGTATTACAAAAGTCATGCTACATTAGATATTGATGCCTATAAAGCTGCTAGTCTTGCCTCAGCATTCTAGATTACTTGATGTTTTCTGGATATTTCAACTATCTGACCTTCTGTGACAGTCATTCCTATTATTTGAGACTTAAAAAGAGTTTAGAAGTAAAATCCCATTTCAAAGAAGCATGACTCAAGACCTTTTAGAAAGTAGATTTTTCTGGCAAAGACCAGTTCTTTACAGTTCCATAGAAGGAGAGAATGGAAGCTTTATGAAAGCAAAAACTGTTGTATTTATATCTTCTTACTCCCAGAGCCTATCACAGTGTCTGGCATATAGTAAATGATTGTTGAATTAATGTTATGTAAATAGAGAACTCTTCTAAATTAATGTTACCTTTTTTTAAAAAACATTTTTATTCTGAACTTGGCAAATACTAATAAAATGATTCTTCAACGTAGAACAAAGAAGATTGTACGTGAAACTTTAAATCTCTATTTACATACACCTTGCTTTACTTCTAACCAAGTAATAAATTCTACAATTAACTTGCAAAGGTGTCCTGCTTGTCTCTATTGCCTTCTGAGAGGCTTTATATAATATGTATTTTTATATAATATAGTATCATATATTTAAGAATTAAAGGGGTTTCTTACCACTTGTATAGTATATTTCTCCCATTTTACAGATAAGGAAACTGGGGCCAAGAGGTGAACTCCAAGACCATAAGGGAGTAAGTAGGAAAGACATGATTTTGAACCATGATTCCAAATGTATGGTTCTTTCTGTTAGGTCACACTGTCACTCTTTATAACACAAGAGCTTGATTTGTGATACTTGCATTAACAGTGGGAAAGAGCATAGATAATATATAATTAGCTATTTACTGTTTCCTTCATCTTGGCATTAGGTAGCGATTATCTTCCAACCTCCCTTACAGTTTTGTAGCTTAGATGTTCTAGTTAGTTCTCCAAAGGAAAAAAAAAGCATCTAAAGTTCAAATTACCTACAAAAACAAAAAAATCCCTTTCAGAAAGTTGAAGGAAAAGGATAATGAGATTTGCTTCCTTCCTCTGCCCACCCTTCAGGAGATCAAAATGTGATATTGGGTAGGTTAATTAATGATAGCCTCAGTTTGCCCTTTTGTGAAATGGGGGACAATGCGTGCTGTAACTTCGTAGGATTGTTGTGAAGAAAGCCAATTATGTAAGTTTTCAAATTCAGTGTAAATAAAGCTGCTTTTGTTTCACTTCAAAACAGGGTACATGATTTCTGGTAATAGTGGATATTAGTGTTAGCAAAATTTCATTGCAGCAAATATCTGGACCCTATGTGGCGATTGTTAAAGAGAATTTTATCTGTTTTCCTTAGCTAGATTCATTTTTGAAGCTTGGAAATTAGTTTGCCTAATTTCTTTAGGCAGTGGAATACTGACTTGGTGCAAACATGTTATTAAAACTAGAGATTTTTTTTTACTTCTCACCTAGACATGGACTCAGCAAGATCGTCAATGTATTCTTAGTACTTTATCACAGCTGCTTCTGGATAAAGAATGTACTGTCCTGATTGGTCGTCATCTTCGACCTATTCTCTTGGATTTGCTGGAAAGAAATAGGGAAGCCATCCAAGCTGGAGGTCAGATCAACCATGATCTACATGAAAGGCTGTGTGTGGCCATGAGCAAGCTTATCAGTAGCCATCCTGATGTCCTTCCGTGAGTAATCCTTTTATTCTATGTATTTTTGTCTGTGATGATTGAACCTATTCCCTCCTGGATAGCAAGGGAAGAGTCTTACTGAAAAAGATGGAATAAAGATACTAAAAAGGGTATAATGATTATAACTTTGTAATTAAAAAATAAATAAACAAAACAATACCAGAATCTCTTTATTCTGGCTTTGAGAAAAGTACTGACTACATAATACAAAATAGGTTATGTCCACCTCTCAGATCTTGAACTCTGAAATTCTTCTCTTTATCTACCTCTACCTCTCATAGCTTTTATTGCTCACCTTTATGCCTGCTAGACCTACTCTTTTTTTTAGTATAATTTTTTTATTTTTAACATGTGTTTTTAAAACTCTGGGTTACAAATTTTCTCCCTTCCTCCCTCCCCACCCACCCTCATTGAAAAGGCAAGCATCTCGATACAGGTTATAGATGTCTAGTCATGCAAAACACTTCCATAGTAGTCCTGTTGTGAAAAACTAAGTATATTTCCCTTCATCCTATCCTGCCCCTCATTTATTTTATTCTATCTTTTGACTCTGTCCCTCCTCAGAAGTGTTTGCTTTTGATTTTCCCCTCCCTAAATCTGCCCTCCCCTCTATCAACCCCCTGCTCTCTTGTTCCTTTCCACCCTTATTTTCCTGCTGTGACCAAGGGCAAGGTGTTTACTCCTTTCCTGGCCTGTGCTTGGTCCATATATGAGCACTCTTTTCTGTCTTAGAACTGTGAGGAAGGTTTCCTCTCCACAGCCAGTACAAGCTCCACCACACCAGCGCTCCTCCTCGCTGCAGGACCGCCACCCAGAACTGTGACCCAGATCCAATCAGGGGCAAAGCAAGAGATTCCTGCCTCAGCACAGGCAAAGAGATCCCTGCAATCCCCCTCTGATCAGCCACTCGATTTGCCCTCAGTCTGTGGGCCGGAAGCTCAGAAGGCAACTGCTGCCCCAGGGCTAAAACCCCACCGTCCTTCTCTCTCAGCACTGCAGAAACAGACTTTTCCCACTGACCTTCTAAGTTGTCTTTGGTGTTTTTGGTGGGTTGAGAAGTCTGGAAACCGCCACAGCTGCCTGTGAATCAGCTCTCTGAGGCCTACTCCAGGTTCGCTGCAGCCTCTCCCCTCCCGGTGTGATATACCTTTTGGATCAACCATTGAGGCTGTCTTTGGCTAGAAATTTGTTTCACTCTGTCTTTTTGTGGGTTCTGCTGCTTTAGAATTTATTTAGAGCCATTTTTTATGGGTATTTGGAGGGGTTTGGGGGAGAGCTCAAGCAAGTCACTGCTTTTACTCTGCCATCTTGTCTCCACCCCCAGACCTACTCTTTCCCTTTATTGGGACTTCTAGAGTCTGTACTTTGACTTGTGTATTGTCCCCTTCACTCCCTACTTCATGTTATACTTATCTTTGTACAGGATATAAGAGCAGAGGCTGTTTAATATTTTTTTCTCCATATCTCTGCTACTGTAGGCTCTATGAAATAAAAAAAACTATCTTAGTATGTTTTGCAGTACTTAGCAACAAGCCTTCTCTGTAGTAAATGCTTAGTAAATATTTGTTGCATGGATTTATACATACATAAAGCTAACCAGGCTAAATAGGTTATATTGGATTTTTACATTTTATAATTATGTTTTGAGGAGCATATAACTGATCTGTGACATGACCTATGTAAAATGAATGAGCAGGACTAGACGATCTCAGAGGCATTGAAAAGTCTTTATTTTGCGTGCCTCTCTAAACACCCTCCCAATCAATATAATAACAACCATATAATTGCATTCTACTATTTTGATCTTAAGTTGACAGAAAGGTAAATTTTTTTTTTTGTGGAAAGGATGCAGAGTTGAGCTTCACAGTATTTTTAGAATATTGAAAAGTTATTTTGAGAAGTGAGTATATTTATGTGAAGGTCTTTGAGCTCTCAGTATGAAAAAAAATCCTTTCTGTGTAGCAGTATTATTAACATCTTTTGTAAGAAAGATGTTTATTCATAAACAGCACCGTAAAACATCTCTTACCATTTTGACATACTTTTCATATTATCTCTGGTCTTTTCTTGGGTCAGGTGAATAAAAACTGAAAGGTTGGTCATGTTTAAGAAAGATCCTTACCTCAAAGAAATTTGCCAAAAAAGAGTAAGGAAAAAAACTGGCCCTGTAGAGTGGAGATATGGAAATTCACCCAAAGACAGAAATATTGTGTGTAGTCCCTTACAAGTAGGAACATGTGATTTACAGAGATTAAAATAAGCATGGTAACCTTATCAAATGTGCTTTAATAATTTCTTTTTACTTAAAATACTTTAAATGTATTTGATCATGGTGCTATTTCATTATTTTTGGCAGATGCATCTTACATTAATGCTATGTAGAAATGAAGTGCTGGTACTAACATGAAACCTCATTGCTATTAAGTCTCTCCCGCAAAGTAGAATTATATTTTGGGATAGTGTTGGAGATTTTTAAATTGAAGGGTTGGCAAAGAATGGATTTGCCAAGTGTGTTTTCTCAGTAGTTGCAGATTTTATGGTCATAATAAATGAATGTGAGATTTCACCAACACATTTTTTTTCCTTTTCCTTCTCTGAGGCATGTTGTTCTGTTGAGTTTCAATGGATCATAAAATTTAAACTATCACTGTGTGCATTTTGCATTGTTGACATTGTTTTGGTGGAAGTGAGGCTGATTATATTGGTTTATTTTGAGTTTTAACAGGCAACATTCCTCTCCATTCCAAATCCTCATCTATAATATGGGTGTAACAACAACAACAACAACAATATTTATATAGTGTTTTACAAGTATTATCTCATTGATCCTTACAGCAACCTGTGAGGTAGGTCCTATTATGAATCCTATTTTACAGATGAGGAAACAGGCAGACAGGGATTAAGTAACTTGGTCAGAGTCACACAGCTGAAGAGTGTCTGTTGTGGGATTTAAACTTTGATCTCCCTGACTTCAGGTCCAGTACTTTATCCTTTGTTCCACCTAGGTGCCTTTAAGAAGGGTTTCCATTATGCTTTGCAATACTTTTAAATCCTTATGTACCCTACTATTCTTTTATACCTTGATTTGTTTTTATAATACCTTTATATTATACACATGAATGCATGCGTGATATATAAGTAATCATTACATGTGGTGTGTCAACATTGCATTTACCTTGCACTGTATGATGCCTAGTCCTTAGGAAACGGCAGAATCAAAACCAGTTCTGTTGGGAAACATCTTATACATACCATAATTTTCTCACACCATGGAAAATTACGTTATAGATAACACTTTGTAAATTGTAATTTGTTGATATTATTTTCCTCCTAAGTTCAAAAAATTCATTTGTAATTACTCCCATTGTCTACCCACCCTCATAAGGATGTTGTGAGGACATTTTATACCCATTTTGTAGATGAGGATTTGAAACAGAGAGCAATGATGTCTCATGTCTCCTTTGCATCCTGATACTTTTTTTTTTTTGTATTTCTGTGTTGCACCCTAAGTCTTAGGACTTTTCTTTAGGGTTTGATGAGGTGTATCCCCCTCCTTATTCCTTGGCTTTCTGTGCTAAGCATAGCCAGATGTGTATTACAAGACAATGGGGAATTAGATCATCTTATCCCTGAGGATCCTCTTAACAGATCCTCTGATCCCTGAGGATTGAATGTGACATATATTTGATTTTAATACTCATCTCTTCTTTCTTTTTTGCTCTTTGCTCCATGGTATGTTGTTTTGTGTTTTGTTGCTTCTAGTTTTAGGTAACACTTTATATATTTCCTGTGTTCTCTTGAAAGGTTTGCCCTGAGATATTTTAAAGACACCTTCCCCATCTTTCAAAGACTCTTCCTGGAAAGTTCAGATGCCAATCCTGTTCGCTTTGGCCGTCGGCGGATGAAATTGCGGGACCTGATGGAAGCAGCCTTCAAGTTTTTACAGCAAAATCAATCTACATTTCGGGAGCTTTGGGACTGGAGTGTGTGTGTTCCACTCCTTAGGAGTCATGACACTTTAGTTCGCTGGTATGTAGAGACTTACAGATTCCTACTTTGCCAAAACTTCCAGGAGATATGGGAGCTGGTAGATTATTTTTTCATAGAACCTTTGGGTCCTCTGAATTTCTGTTTGAGAGAATCATTCTAAATTTGTTGTTTTTGTCCTTGGGATTCATCTTGCATTTCCTCAACTTCTGTAACTTCAGGAGTGAGGAGGCAGAGTGGGATGATGTGAGATGTGAATCAGGAAACCAGCTTGGGGAAAGAGTGCTTAGCTGCTTGTACACGCAGTCAAGGGGAGGTTACTGTGTCCCAGTGTTTATTTCCTAGCCTTATAGCTCTTCTCTTGGATTCCTTTCTTGGAAGTGTGCTTACTTCATATATTATGGCAGATTTTTGTTTTCGTTTAATCATGAAGTAAATGTTGAACATGTGGTTTGTTTTTTCTTTCCAGGTACACTGCAAATTGTCTTGCTTTGATTACTTCAATGAATGAAGAGCACAAATTATCCTTCCTTAAGAAGAGCTTCAGCAGTGAAGAGTTGATACATTATAGGCTTAAGTAAGTAAAAATCATAGGTCTTCTTGTTGATCTTAGTATATTAACTCTGCTTTTTGGGGATATCATAAGTATAGTTGTTCTTACTTCAGAATAACTAATGGGGATCTTGTTTTTTTCTTAGGCTGTTAGAAGAAGCACAACTGCAAGATGTGGAGAAAGCCTTGGTTTTGGTCACTCCAGACACCGCCCTTTGGCATAGGGAGAAAGAACCACAGCATACACAGGGCCACATCATTTCTGGGGATCTTTCAGCCCATGTGACAGCAGTCTGTGGAGTAGTTCTCCCACGGCAGTACCCAGCACCCGCAGAGCATGTAGGTAGACTGTGATTGTGATCTCTCTCATTAAATTACATGGCTTTCCTAAGATTGATCTTAACCATTCCTGCCCGTAACCAGGATTTGTGTTCTGTTCATACAAGCTGGAAAGGCTTGTCGTTATGGTTTGGCAAATTGGAACTATTAGAAAAAAAATATTCAGGGAAGGGATTCGAATTTAATTACACATACCAATCTTGAGAAGTCAATAAGTACAGCAAGTATTATCTCCAATTCGCAATGAGTAAGCTGAGGTATGGTGACTTGTTAAAAGGCCTCGTAGTTAGTCAGATGTCTAGAATCCTTAGTGCCTTGCACATAAGGACTTAATAAATGTTTTTAGAATAGAGAGAACATGGAGTACAGTACTGAACTGGGAGTATCCTTAAACACTACCAAGCCTAAATCTACCTTCCATTTTGCTGTGAAGGGTTGACTGCTAAGAGGCGAGAGCATCTTAGTTTCTTGACCTGACACTATTGTTAACCATTTTCTTTACATCTAGGGTTTAGATTTGAGAAATTTCGTGTTGGAAATTAATTTCTGCCCTCTCCCAGCTTCTCCATCCCATAGGAGTATATTTTAGCTTGAGTAGAAAAGTAAAAAGCCCAAAAGAAAAACATTGAGGGCAGAGACAGTATTTCAAAATACAAAATTCTTAATGATTTTAAATTTCTGAACAAATAGAAAACTTCATAAATTAGTTTTAATGGTTAATTTTTGTCTCACTTCTCTTGGGTCATCACATCTTTATGTTTGAAGGCATTTTGAGTCTCTGATATTGTAGATTACATAAGGTGTACAGATATTTCCCCGTCTGTGTTCACAAATAAACATTTGAAGTTGCAGGGATTCAGCAGCATTATCTTAATGACAGATGTTCAAGAAAAGGCTAAAAGAAGGCTTTTGACTTTTTGGAATGGGCTAATAATCTTTTGGGGAAAGTACTATTTCTTAAGTGACTTTTATATGTACCTGTTTTCTTCAGTGTAGTAGTAACAAGCATTCTTTACTTGAGCAGGAGGTGGCACCGCAGTCTTTCGTGCTGGTCGAGTCTGTCTCTAAAAATCTCCAGAGCCTGGCTTTGGCTGTCGCTTCTCAGAATGCTGTGTTGCTAGAAGGACCAATAGGATGTGGCAAAACATCCTTAGTGGAGCATTTAGCTGCCATGACTGGAAGAAGAAAACCACCTCAGATTCTTAAAATCCAGCTTGGAGATCAAACTGACAGCAAGGTAAGAAATGGCAAGTTTTTGGAGCCTGGAAACTAAATACCTGGGTTTTGATGTTTTGTGGCTCTCTGAGAATGGAAGGCTAATCATTGAGTTTATCTAGAGAAGAGGTCAAGTGGTACAAATGTGATGTCTCCCTGCAGGTGATCCATGATTGTAGGATGTGTTTAATGCCATGTTCTCTTTACAGATGCTGTTGGGAATGTATCGCTGCACAGATGTTCCAGGGGAGTTTATTTGGCAGCCAGGGACTTTGACACAAGCTGTCACCAAGGGTCACTGGATACTCCTGGAGGACATTGACTATGCTCCTTTAGATGTGGTATGTAGCCTCTGTAGGATTTTCTGTGGGAAATTTTTTATTTTCATTAGCACTGTTAGTATTTAACAATATGCTTTGCCTGGAAAGAATTTTTGAATGAATGAATTGTATTGAGGAACCCAGTTTTAGCTTGAAGACTTAGGACAGTGAGCAAGTGGTCAGATCCATCTTGTTGCAGGGAAGGTCACCTATGAGTTGACTGACTAGAGTACGACTTTATCTCTCTACCCCTTTGAGACTAATCCCCGGGGAGGCAGTGGAGAATAGGAGTTAATCAGAACTGGATTGTTAGTCCTGCCTCTGACACACACTAGCTTTCTGATTCTGTGCAAGTCACTGAACTTCTCAATTCCCCTCACCACTCTCTAAGACTCTTTAAGTGGTGGGGCAGGTTCTGATTGATCAGCATTGGTAGAAGGAGCCTGCTCATCAGGATCTCCCTGTGCCAATGACATCACACTCCTGGTCTTAAAAACAAAACAAAACAAAAAAACAAAGTCGAGGTAGGTAGGTGGCACAGTGGATAGAGCATTGGCCCTGGAGTCAGGAGGACTTGGGTTCAAATCTGGCCTCAGACACATAGCACTTATTAGCTGTGTGATGCTGGGCAAGTCACTTAACCTCAATTGCCTCACCAAAAAAAAATAAATAAATAAAGGCTAACTAACCACTGTTAAGATTCTTCCAATGGTGTTTTGTATCTGATCCCTTTCCTTCAGTGATAAAGAGTCTGTAGTCATTTATTATATTTATGGACAGGTCAGTTGGAAATCACATTAATTATGTGATAGATGAAGAGAATTTAGGGAAATGATAGAAAAGCAGGTTTTCCCTAATTCAGCTGCAGACAACATTTGTTAGGCACCTTCTTTGTGAAGAACACAAAGAGAGGGACACTAGCTGAGGGTTAGGTAGGCCACAGTCCTTACTTTCTTGCAGGCTGTAGTCTAGTGGGGGAATGTGAGATGTGCACAAAAGTGCATTGGATGCAAAACAAAACCCTGAGGGAAGGCTGATGGGGGAATAGAGGAAGAGGGGATCAAAGAAGACCATATGGAAGGGGCACCATTTGAATTGGACTTCAGAGGCTGGTTTGGAATTTAGTAGGTGGAGAGGGGGAGGAAGAACATTTCAGGCAGAGGGAACAAATGTGAGTGAAGGTGAAGAGACAGGAAGGCACATGGCAAGTTTTGGGGAACAGAATAGTTCCATGTAGCTTGAATGTAAAGTATATGGAAGGGTATGTAAGAGGTTAGGCTGGGAGTTGGATTGTTGAAGGCCTTGAATACCAGACAAAAGAACTTGAATTTTCCTCGGTAGGCAGTAGGAAAGCATTGTAGATTTCTTAGCAACAATGACACGCACAGATTGCTGCAGGGAAGATAAAGCCTGGCATGTAAGTGTTTAATAAATTCTTTTCATTTATTCATTGGTATGAAAGAGGGATTGAGGGAAAGAATAATAGCAGGAAGACTTACTGGGAAGGAAGGTGGAAGAGAAGTGAATAAATACTTACCTGGAGCCTACTATGTGCCATGAATTATGCTGAGTGCTTTACAAGTAGAAACTCACAGAAATCCTGCAAGGTAGGTGCTGTTATTATCCCCATTTTACAGTCGAGGGAACTGAGGCAGACAGGTTATGTGACTTGCCCAGGGATACACAGTAAGTCTCTGAGGCAAGATTTGAATACAGATCTTCCTGATTCCAGGCCCAATGCTGTCTCCACTATGCTTTCTAGATGTCTTTCTGCAATACCCTAGGTATTGCAGTCTTTCACAGAGGTGGTAGTGAAAGGACTGTACTAAGGTGATGATAGCGGCAGTCCAGAGGAGATGGTTATGGGAGATATTGCAGAGATAGAAACGACCAAACTATAACTATGTATAGTTAAAGCTGTAACTAGATTTGAGAGGGAAGAATCAAAGATGATAACAAGGTTTTCTTGTCTTTTGAGAAACTAATAGGGAAGTCAGAAAGAGGAGCAGGTTTGTGGGAAATTCTGGTGAGGATGTTGTGTAGGTAGTGGAACAGGCGAATAGGGAGCTAAGAAGAGAGGTTGGTCTTGGAGACGGAGATTTAGGAGGCATCTACCCAGAGCTAGTAGCTGAAGTTATAGGAGCGAGTGAGCTTGTCAAACTAGAGAATAGACAGAAGGACAAAGTCATCCTTTAGGAATACCTGCATTTTAGGGGGTAAGAAGGATGACAGGAAAGGAACTCTTAACAAGTTAGGAGAGGAGCCAAGAGAATCTAAGTGACTCTAAAGCCAAGGGAACAGAGAGGACAGGATAGTCAACAGTGCCAGGTATTTTAGACATGTCAGGGAGGATGAGGACTGAAAAAACAATTAGATTTGGTGATGAAAAGAGAATTTGAGAGAGCAAATTCAATAGAATGGGATGGGCTAGATTGCAAGAGCCTTTGACACTTTGCCAACTAAAGTGGGTAGTGAGGAAGGAGAGGCATCAGGTACAGTTTTTTTTAAAAGTTTGGTAGTGAATGAGAGGCAGCTAGGTGGTGCAGTGAATAGAGTGCTGAGCCTGGGGACAGGAAGACCTGAGTTCAAATCTGGACTGAGACATTTTCTAGCTGTGTGACCCTGGGCAAATCACGTAACCCCGTTTACTTCAGTTCCTCATCTGTAAATGATCTGGAGAAGGAAATGGCAAACCACTTTAGTACCTTTGCCAAGAAAATCCTAAATGGGTCTCAAAGAGTGGGACACTACTGAAAATGACTGAACAACAACAACAATAACAACAATAACAATAACAACAAAGTGAACGGGAAGAGACACTGGAGGGGGACCTGGATAGGTAAACAATAAGTATTTAAGTGCTCACTATACTACTGAGGATATGAGGACGAAAAGGAAAGAATTCCTGCTCTCGATGAGCTTACATTCTATCAGGGTCCCATATATATATATGTGTGTGTATATATATATATAAGTGTATACAGAATAAAGACAGTATGAGGTGATAAAGTTCTGAACTCAGGTGGTGGTTGTGTGAGTAGAATGAAAGGGTTGGATGACGGAGTGAGATTTAGTAATTTTGGACTACCAAATTTTGCTATGTGGGTAAGGGAGAAAATAGTTTTGGATACTAATGAGCCTGTGGGTTTGAGAGACCAGAAGAATGGTGATGCCCTTGACAGAATTAGGGAAGTTTTGGAGCAAGGCGGAGCATGGGGGAGAGAGAGAGTTGGGGAAAGATAATAAATTCCAATTAGAACAATGAAGGGAAGATTTTTTTAAAAAGTAGATCGAATAGAACATGTTCGGGGCAGATAAGGTGCCAGTGGAGAGAGAAAGAATGAAGAAGCATGAGAGACAGGGGCTTTCTTTTGGAACAAGATTCTGGAGGGGTCAGGTATAGGTGGAAAGATGAGTATTAATGAGTCTTCTGTAACCAGTGCTGGAAAGGAGAGAATGGTTCCTCAAGCCAAGCAGTTTTGATTAAAGGAGAGTAGGACATCAGTAGCTCAGGGTATCGGCGTCAGTCCTCAAAGTGAAGTGTTAGACTAAGTCATCTCTTGTAAGGTGAGCGACTGAGATGATTGAAGAAAGAGTAAAGGTTTTGAACAGGTTTTGTGGGTAATATAGATATTAATAAGGTGGGATAAGTGGCACAGTGGAGAGAGCACTGGACCTGGAGTCAGGAAAAATCCGAGTCCAAGTTTGCCCTTGACACTTACTAGCTTTATGACCCTGGGAAGTCAGTAAACCTCTGGCTGTGTTGGTTCCCTCATCTGTAAAATGGGGATAATAATAGTGCTTGCAGGATTGTTGTGAGGATCAGGTGAGATAATATTTGTGAAGCATTTTGTAGACCTTAAAGTTGAATGTAAATATTGTTTCGTTGTTATTGTTAATTTACACCTTTAGGATCTGTGAAGTCCTTTACATTCATTATCTTATCTGAGTCTTACAACTCTCTAGGTACTACGGATATGATTATCCCCATTTTAAAAATGAGGAAACTGGGGTACATAGATGTTAAGTAAATAAGTCTGTGATGTTAAGTTGGTGACATAGTTGGAGGCAAGATTCTAACCAAGGTTCAAGTCCAGATTCTATCCGTAGGTCACAATACTTCAGATATTTAATAATGAATTGGAAATATGGTAGGTTAGCAGTGGGACATTAGAAAGGGCACTGGGTAGATAACAACCCGGTTCTATAAACACACGTCTATTTTGCCATTTAAGATAATCTTTGTCTTCCTTCTCCCTTCCCTCACTGGTATTTTTGTAGGATTCATCTTTAGGGGCAACATTAGCTGTTCAGGTTTCCATTTTTTTCTGCAGTATTAATCTATTCAATGTCCTTTCAGAATAAAGTTTTTTTTTTAATGGCATTTTAAAATTTAATTCAATGTGAACCTTCATTGTATGGCTGTAGACCTTTTCTTTTCTTTTTCTTTTTTTTTGGTGAGGCAGTCAGGGTTAAGTGACTTGCCCAGAGGCACATAGCTAGTAAGTGTTATGTGTCTGAAACTGGATTTGAACTCAGGTCCTCCTGACTACAGGGACATAGACTTTCTCTTGAAGAGTAGTAATGGGGGATTCATTTCAAATATGTATATATCTTGTGCTTCAATGTGGAGGAAAAAGAATGGCTTTTTATGGCACTATATATAATTTGTAAAGTGCTGTGATTTATATCTCATTTTAGGATTACTAAAGTGTTGTATATATTTTCTCACTTCTAAAGTTGCTGGTCTTTTATGGAATGATGCCACTTACTAGAATATTGATGAGCCATAAATGATGTGACATGTGACTTCTGTTGCTGTCTTGAGCTGAAAGATCTCAGCTAGACTCAGATTTTTGATCTGTGTTTTGTTTGCTTACATGGGTGACTTGGCAAGTGTATTTTTCTTGTTCTAGATGTGTTCCAGATGTCTGAAAACTTCAGTAATTGACTTTTCTTTCTTAGATTTCTGTGCTAATTCCTCTTTTGGAAAATCAAGAACTTCTCATTCCTGGTCGTGGAGATTGTCTGAAAGTGGCTCCTGGATTTCAGTTTTTTGCAACCAGGAGGTAGGCATTGTTAAAAATGCTATTTCAAATCTTGATCTTTTCATAAGAATTCAGAGTTCTGAATTCTTAATCAAAAGATCCTGAACTTTGATGCCTGTATAGCACAATCATAAAAGAATTTGTGTGATAAGATAATTATGATAAGAGTGATAAATAGTGCATCTTTCAATCTGTATTTGAGCTCGAAAATCAATTTACAGTATATAATAAACTGCTTTATTAAATAACCAAATGAAACTCACTTTTAAAAAATTTAAGATTCAAGCCAATTTAAAGAATTATTAAAGAATAAAAAGAATAGACAGCTCTTTATCATACATTTAGAGGGTTGGGTCTGTGTGCATTTCTGTTTTTACAGTAAGACACACACGCACTGTTCATAGCTTACTTCTAAGCTTGCCTTACATTGGAGTAGAGAAGAGAGGGATTATAACCTGAAATGGTAAACACACTTAGGCAAAAGTTTTTTTGTAATTTTATTAGGGTGGATGATCTATTTATAGGGATTTATAGTCTACAGAGTTGTCCTTTGCTATGCAGACCAACAACTCCTTTTTAATTATCTTAGAATTTTAATGACATTGAAAAGTTCATTTTCTTGCCCTTGGTCCCTCTGCTTGTATGCAGAGGTAGGATTTAAACCTAGATTTCAGAGCGGTTTTTATCTTCTCTCTCGTGCTGCCTCTCAATATGGAACTCTTAATGTGTAACAAATTAATGAGTGACAAATAAAGATCTATTTGGTCTTTTTCCTTTTTCAAGTTTGTGGTTTTATTACCTTGGTCTTTGCTTTAACTTTATTTGTTTTGCTGGTACAGTTGTATACAGCTCTTGGATTATTGATTTTCCTTTTTATTAACTTCTGTAGGACCTTCCATATTTCCTTCCATCACTCATTTGCTGTTTTTGTGGAATCAAAACATTGTTACTTTATTTTACCATATTTTATTCAACTGTTATCCAATTATTGTGCTTATAGGTTGTTTTTAGATTTTTTTATATTATAAATATAGTATTTGAATATTTTTATAGAGAGCAGTCCTCCCTTCTCTCCCATCCACCATTTTTGTGACATTTTAAGCATAAAGTTCTAATAGGGGAATCTCTAGGTGAGAACGTATAATTAGTTTTGTGACTCTTTACTGTATATGACTACGTTATTCTACTAAAATGTTTACACCATTCTGCAGGGCTACCAACACTTTATTATTAAAGTTCCTGTTTACACATGGGCACCCCTTCAGTTCGAATTTTATATTATGCTAACTAATTTTAGCACTTAACTTAAAGGTAAAATATTGTTGGCATCTTTAGTTGTGTCAGTAGGTTTCAAAGAGAAAAATTAGATAAAGAAGTCTTGAGATAAATATACAAATTCTAGAACTGAAGACAAAAGTTAATAACTTGAACAACATCAGAAGATTTGGCTATATATGCTAGCTGGCTATGTGACTTTGTGCTTTTTATTTTATTATTTAGGTTGTTTGGCTGTGCAGGAAATTGGTACCGACCCCACAATAGTCATGCTATTTTGCTAGACAAATATTGGACCAGAATTCACCTGGAGAACATGGATAAGACAGAACTGAAAGAGGTACACCTACATTTTTAATTATGTCTCATTTGTTAGATGGTATTGGCAGTGACTTTGAAAATAAGATGGTATGTAATTGGATATTAATAAAAAAATAGTATATTTGATACACCCACATGAATTAATTTCTTAAATTCAATATTTTTGGGGTTTTTTCATTATTAGGAAAGGTGGCTTAGTTGAAAGAGCATAACACCTTGAGGATGAGATAGCAAGTGGCATCTGCTAGATGGGTTAAACCACTGTCATAATCTTCCCACAGACCCAAGTGTAAATAACCTAGAACCCTAAGTCCCCAAACCCTAGGGATACCATGTTCCTCTGGAACACTAGCCCTGCATCCAGCCTGGCCTCTGCATCTGTCACCAAGGGGATCAACCCTCATGGAGAAGGGGCCCATCATTTCTTCACTCCCAACTAGCTGCCACCTATGGGCATGTAAGTACAAAACCCTGGAGTAGGAGTGTCCTCCATACTACTGACTCTTGTTTCTAGGCTGGTCTCTGCAGCCATTATTCAAATAGTTCTTGGGAAGATGTGATAGCAGTTATCCCTCTAGGTACTGTATACTCTGTCTTCCATAGTAGCTATAGCTACAGAAGACCTAGAAAGAAAGTTATCACCTTCGAAGTCCTTGGCACTAACAAAATGACTCAGCATCAGAAATGGATATGGTTTTTATCTGTGGAAATGACACTGAAGTCCATAATTTGACTTGCAGCTGGGGCCTTCTTTGTGAGCTGTGCTCCTTTATAGAAAATAAGCTCCTTGAAAGCAGGGCCTATCCTGTCTTTTTTTTTTTTAATTTGTATCTCTAGCACTTAGCACATTACTTTACACACAGTAAACACCTGCTTTTTCATTCATTCATGGTCAGCATTTTTTTCGCTTGCCCAAATTTTTATCTCTCCCCATATAAAAAGGTCAAATCCCAGGCCTTGGGGTATTCTAATAATGTTAATAGCAAGGATAAAAATGACATTGGCTATAGAGAATGATAAAAAGTAAATGTATTTTGTGTTGTATCATAGATAATTAACCATGTTTACACATAAGATATAAAATAAAGTTGCTCTGTTTTTTTAAAGCACATTTTATCTTTAGAATGAACCCTGAAATATGGGAAATGGTTATCTCAGATGACTAGGCTAGCAGGCATGTATATAATCTGCTGCATAACCTCCCTGGGCCTCAATTTTCTCACTTTTTAATTGAAGAGTCTTATATTGGATGTTCCCTAAGGTCCTCAGATTCAAATGTTCTGGAACTGTTATAGTCACATTACCCTTTTTTTGGTGGTTGTCTTAATTGTAAATTTTAACCTTGTAGGCTGCTGAATTACTAGTTTACTTTGTGAGTGGTCATTGCTTTATTCAATTTTATGCATGTGGTAATTTGTTGGGGTGGAAAGTGAGGGGTGAATGATACAAAGACTTTCCCCCTTTCTGCATTTCATATTCTTTGCCTACATATCAGAGCTTAGCATTGAAATGATGTCAACAACAGTATGATTTTCTATTAGATTTTATTTCTTCTCCTTCATGGGCAGAGTGTGAAACACACCATTCATTGTACTTATGTAATAATTTTGATAAGAGAGTTGAGCAGTTATTCCTGAGCGTTTTCATATTAATAAATTTTAGAACTTCTCTCCTTAAATGCTTGACAGACGCTCTCGTGTCTATTAACATTGGAAATGGAAATTTATTCTTTGGCCTCTGCTTTTATTGACCTCGTGACAAATATAAAGGCTTGCCTTCTCAAACCTGCTCATTCTACTAGTACTTATGTGCGTGTACCAGGGTCAAGAAGGAAGGAGCCTTTTATCTTGAGAAGCTGAGAGACAGCTTACTATTCATTTTGCTTAAGTACCAAGCTGAGGAAAATGAAAACTATATTTAAAAAAAAATACAGTCATATAATTCTCCATAGTGAAATCTTGCTGCTAGCCTTGGTTTCAGCGGTGTGGATAGAGAATACTGATATCCCCAAAATGAAATAAAATGAGTAGTAGAACAATTAATATGGTTAATGAAAAAATATGTGTGTTATGTATTCTTTTTTGACAGGACCTGTAATCTCATTTGTATAGGGAACTCCTGGTGGCAAGACTTCCTCTATCAATGCAGATTGGCAATTGTGAAAGAGATTATTTTAAAGTCAGTGGGTTTGATTATTTGACAAGTCAGAATATTGAGTAATTTTTCCTTTTTCTTTTTGGCACTTATATTCAGTACTATAAACACTCATTTGTGTAGGACTTTGTGAGTCATAGAGCATTTATTATAAAGCTGGAAGATAAAGAGCATTTGTGGCCTAGTTGCACATTTTACAGAAGAGGAAACTGATGCTTGTGCCTGTGGAAGTAAGAGTTGTCCAAGGTCACATAGTAAGTAGCAGAGGCAAGATTTGGATCCAGGTGTTCTGAATTGATAGATGATTGATAAGTCCTTGAAGAATAGGTCTTCAAGGACAGGAATTATTTTATTTTTTCTTTGCTATTGGCAGGGCCTAACATAATGCTTGACACTTTGTAGACACTTAGCAAATGCTTGTTGGTTGGTTAACTGACTCCAAATTCTAGTGCTCTTTGTATGTGAATACTATATTCTTGTTCATTAGGTTACCCTTTTTTCTTTTTATTAAATAAAGGGAATGATTGGGTGTTTTAACACCAGGAATAACATAATAAATCTTAAAAACAAGGTAAATAATGAATTACATCGTCATATATTATAAAAAGACAGACTTTGATAAAATACAGGAATTATTTTTTATTAAAAATAGTAATTGAAAAATCTTTCCATGTGATAAAAAAGCATTTGAAAAAAAAATAAATGTCATGGAAAAACACCGGAAGTGATCCCATTCAAAACTTCTATTAAACAGGGATTTAACAAGACTACTTCTCCTACTTCTCTTTGGAAGTATAGGAAATCTTAGCCATAGCAACAAAATATGAAAAGGCAATTAAAGCAATAAAGATAAGCAATGAAAAATTTAAATATATCTATTTACAGAAGGAATAAAATATTTATTAAACACTTACTATGTGCTAAGCTCTAGGGATGGAAATAGCCCAAGGAGCTCAATTCTAGAAATGGAAACAACATGAGTTTTCATTTCATAGGACGTTTCAGCTGCAAAGTCAGATGAAAGGCTCAGTAGTGCTTAGATTGCAGCATCAAAGGAGGAGAAGTAATCCTTACTCTTTAGTGTCATTTCCACTGATAAGATCATACGGTTTTTGTTTTTAGACCATTTCACACTTTTGGTCCAAGGCACTTGGGTTCAGGGTCCTGGTCTGGGGGAAGGTCAAGGTGCTGGTGGTGGTTTCATCTGCCTGGTGCATGCCTCCTTCTTTCTTTTCCTCAGGGGGCCTTGCCCTGTGAATCACATTTGTTTGATTGCATTCATATAGTATACAAATGTGCTAGAATTACTCTCTGTTATAAGAAATGATAAAGTGGATACCGTCTTATAGAAACCTGGGAAGACTCATATGAACTAATGAAGAGTGAAGTGAACTGAATTAGAAGAATATTTAACAACAGCAACTTTGAAAGACTTCAGTATTCTGATCAATGCAATGACTAGCCATGATTCCAGAGGACTCTTGATGAACCATGCACCTCACAGAGAGTGTAGATTGAGACATATTTTTTTGGACATGACCAATGTGGGAATTTGTTTGCTTGACTATACATTTTTTTGGGGGGGTTAGGCAGTTGGGGTTAAGTGACTTACACAGGGTCACACAGTAAGTGTCAAGTGTTTGGTCTGAGGCCGGATTTGAACTCAGGTCCTCCTGACTCCAGGGCCAGCGCTCTATCCACTGTGCCACCTACCTGCCCCCAACTATACATATTTTGTAACAAGAGTTTTGTTTTCTTTTTTTTTTCTGAATGAGTCAGGGAGAGAGGGAGAGAAGACAGATTTTCATTGAAAAAAAATTTAATTAAAAAAAGGCGTGATGGTAGACTTAGAAAACCCAAAACAAATTAGTTTAAAAAGTAATAGATTATAGATTTAGAGACTTGAAAGGGACCTTAGAGTACAGAGGAACTGTCATCTCTTGTTACTGGAAGCTTTGTCTTTTCTTCAGGTGGCCCAAGTTCACATTAGCTTTTTTATATCATGCTGCTGACTAATACTGAGGTTGCTTTCAGCCCAGGGCAGCAGCAGTTGAGAGAGGAATGTGGTAGAAGATTGTGAGACTTATCCCTTCATAGAACAATAAGAAGTGATGGAAAGGATACAGGTGTACTGAAAATTTGGAAATTTAAGCCTGATGATCAGAGAATATTTAAGGATACCAATCATGTGAAAAATGGAAAAGATCTGTAGATATTTCTATAGCAACCTGTTTTCTCTATTAATGGAGCTTCAACATTTATTGTCACAATCCCTTAAGTGTGCTGTCCTGGACCTATTCTGTTTTCTCTCAGTCCTCTCCCATTGAATGATAGCATGAGCTCCCTTTGGTTCAGTTTTCTTCTTTATGTAGTTAACTTTGAGGTCTATATATCTCTAGTGTCTCTTGAACTCTGGCATCAAGAATTACTATTACATATTTTGAATTAGATATCCTATACGCATCTCAAACTCAACATGACTAAATGAGAACTCATTATCTCCCCTCCTCCCCTTGCCTGAAACTCTCTTCTCTACTGAACTTCCCTCTTAATTTAGTAGACACCACCAACCTCCTGTCACCCAGGTTTGTGACCTTAATATCATTCTTAACTCCCTACTCACACACACCCCATGTAGCCAGTAGATGCTAAATATTTTTTCTACCTCTACAATATATATTTTACCTGTTCCCTTCTCTCCACACAGCCACCATTTCTTGCCTGGACCATTGTAGTGGTCTTCAATTATAATTAGTCTTCCTGCTTCAGGTCGCTTCCATCTTCAGTTTGTCTTCTATGTAGATGCCAAAGTAGTTTTCCTAAAATATATATGTTAGATCATGATACTCTATTATTTAATAAACTCTAATGGGTCCTTGTTTCCTCTGGGATCAAATACAGAACCTTGATCCTTCTTTCTTTCCAGTCCTTTTACTCATTCTTCCTGTCTAAAGACTTCTAGCGTCCAGCCATGCTAACCTGCTTGCTGTTCTTCACATGCAGTGCTCCATCTCCCATCTCTGTGCCTTCGTAGTACTTGTCTCCCATTCCTGCAATGCTGTTTCTGTGCCCTGGCTTCCTACAAAACATGTGGAGTTAAGTGCAATATTCTATAGGAGATCTTTCCTTGTCCGGTTTAAGTGCTCTGTTTTGTAGCCTTTCCTGGTCCTCCCACTTGCTAGTGCCTTCCCGTCTGTTACTTTGCATTTACTTTGTAGATAATTTTGTATATGACATACTTTCATTGTCTCTGTCTTTGTCTGTCTCTGTGGCTCTCTCTGTCTCTCTGTCTCTCTCTCTCCTCCCTCTCCTCCCTCTTCCTCTCTCATAAGCTCCTTGAGGACAGGGACTGTTTTTGCTTTTGTCTTTACATTCACAATGCTTAACACAGTACCTGGCACATGGTAAGTCTGTAATAAATGCTTGCTGATTACTTGCTTGATTAGATTGCCTAGGAGATCATGAGTTTACTGGCTGGTGTGGTTTCTATCTACCCTCTTTATCTCATTGTGGTGATAGTTTTATATTAAACTTAACCTAGGAAGGGATGATAGTCTGTATAGATATGTTTCTTTTCCTATTTCTAGTTTTCAGCAAGCTTTTAAAATATTTTTATGTGCTTGCCATAGCTTATTTTTATTATTTAGTTTTGGTATTGATGTTGCTCTTTGCTCTGACCAGTCTGTGGTCTCACTATATATATATATATATATATATATATAGCTAATTTGGGATAACTTGTCGATTTCCTTTATATTAAATAAGGACATCCAGACCAAGATAGAACTTTTTTGGGGGTGGGGTGGTGGTGCGTTGTTATCCCAAATTATTGTATTATAAATACTGTCATACAATGAATGATTTCAGGACCTCGTCCGTATGTTTAATAGCTCCAAATTGTTACGTATTCTTTCTTGTGTCTTTTTGTAGTTATCTGTCTCTTCCATTGTTGCTGCTAGCTCTTTTAACTGTTGTCAGTGTGTCTGCCATATGCCATGTTGCTTTTTCTGATCTGTTAATTCCTATTAGCTATGGGTGTAAAAATGAAGGTATTATATGTCAGAATTGTGTATGGATCTGAAGAACCTCATACTCTAATGTGAGTAAATGTATGAGTCTTATGATATGTAGTATATGACACATTTTGGAAGCTCTTGGGTTTTTCTGGTTTACTTTTCAATTCTTAGGTCAGGTTGTTGAATAGCTCAGTTTTGGATAGGGGAAGTTGCTGGGGTATTGAATTCCTGATCATAGAAGACGTATTACTATAATGGGAAGAATGAAAGAAATTCAAGATAGAGAAAACTAGCCTCTTGGTACTCCAATTTTCATAAATATGATGTTTTTGTTTGTTTGAGTTCTTTGTGAGCACTTTGTGAGGTCATTAGTTCTTTTAAAAAATTTTTTGCCTTTTTTTTTTTCTGTCAGATTTTTCAGAGCAGATATCCCAGCCTCTCAGGTGCAACTGATCATCTTTTAGATATATATTTAAAACTTACTGGAGATAAACATCAGTCCAGGAGCAACAGCTGCCATGGAAACGAGGAAGTATCTATGGATGTCTCAGAAGCCAGAGGAGATGACAAAAGGCCAAGCCTTGAAGGAAGAGAATTGTCTCTACGGTATTGAATGTGTTTTAAATTAGCCAATTCCTTAACCATCTATCTAGCTGTCTATATCTATATTGTTGTTTTAATGCCTTCTTGGCCAGAACCTTATCATTTAGTGGGATCAGTTTATGAAATTCATCCAATTTTTTTCTTTTTGTGTTATGGGTAGCTCTACCCCTTTTGCAGATCTATAATTCCTCATTAGGGGCAGCAGCTAGATGGCAAAGTGGATATAATGCTGGGCCTGGAGACAGGAAGACTGATCTTGCTGAGTTCAAACCCACCCTCATATACTTACTAGCTGTGTGACCCTGGATAAGTCACTTAACCCTGTTTGTCTCAGTTTCCTCATCTATAAAATGAGCAGAAGAAGGAAATGACAAACTACTTCAGTATCTTTGCCAAGAATATCCCAGATGGGGTCACAAAAAGTCAAACGTGACCGAAAAACAACTAAACAACAAAAGAATTCCTTATAGGGAATGCGTGATAAAGATTTTATCATCCAAGACTTTTTTAAACTGTTGTTAAGATCATGGAAATAACTACTGTTTATTATTTCCTCATTTTTTAGTAGTGGAACAGGACATGAAATTTCTCTTTGTGTACTTTTTTGTGGCTATAATTAGTCTTGGACCTGTCCCAACAGAAGTTAGGCCATCAGAACCTGAAGAGACTGTCTGAGCTAGGAATTCTCAACCTGGGGTCCAGGGACAAATAAGGAATCTGTAGATTTTAGGAGGTCCCTCAATTTGGGTGGAAAAAAATTACAGCATTTCCTTTAATTATTTAAAAACTTTAAATTATTTAAAAGATACTTCTTGGTTTTGTATCTATGGAGAGGCCAGGGAACAAAGCTTCCCCAAGTTAAAATTGGGAGGCAAATGATCTCTGTCACTTTTGTTTCCATTTGTGCGACTGCCTCTCTCTGAAGCTACCAGTTGCCCAGTTCCTGACCCTCCAAATTCTGTTAAAAACATAGCTGAGCCTGTATGTGTCAAGTACTGTCTATTCAAATTATCTGCTGTGGCTTCATCCTCCTAAAAACACAGAACCCAAATTCCTTTCCCTTTAATACTAAATATTAGGAGAACAAGGTTATTAAATTTATGCATAAGTTTTTTTTTTTTAATGGATAACATTCGTTCATCCCTTGCTAACCTGATGAAGCAAATGACTAGGATTTTAGGCAGCATGGGGAAGCTATTTTGCACTTATTAGTATTATTTCATAGATCCAGCATTTAAATTACATAACACTGCATATCCGTTTGAGAGGAAAGGATTGTTAATGATTCCCTCCTTCTCCCTCTCTTTAGCTGGGGATTGGGTTTTGGGAACATAGATGGAACAGTTCCTGATCATCTGGCATAATCATGAGCTAATAGATGATCCTGCTTTTAGATGCTGGAAATGTATCTTAAGGTCTGGTAGCACCATATCTCATTTTGTTGTCTACTGAAGGCAAAGCTGAACAGGGCTCCCTGGCTGGGCTCCTAAACTTTCTTTTTCTTCTTTCTCTTCCAAGGTCTTTCCATCAGCTTCCTGGTTCCTGCTAAGTTATAAACTTACAGGCCTTGAGAGGGTTTCAAGACAGCTTCCTGTTCTTCCTGCTTGCTGGGTTTTTTTTTTTAAATCACACATTGAGCATGTTAGATAAGTTTCCATTTTAATGGCTTACGTGGGCTGAGTTGAATAAATAGGCAACAGAAAGCCTCTCCACCCCCTCTGTTTTATCATCATCATCTTTGCTTACTTTCTGTCTTTCTCCTCCTAGGGATTTACTGAATTGGTGTAACAGGATTTCCTACAGCTTTGACAGTTCTTCTTCATCTACATCACTCAATATTTTTCAGGAGGTAAGCTGTAATCCTCTGAAGTCTTGTTTCCTTTGTGCTACATAATTTCCATCTGTCTCTTTTCTTTCATGCATCTGTCTAAAGCTTTATCCCCCCTTGCCTCTTCTTCTCATCTGCTGTCAAGCTTGTTCTTTTGTGCACATGCTGTCTCTTTTACTTTACTTTTTCCCTCTCTTTTTACTTTGACTTAAAATAAGTCAAGGGACTTATTTCTACACAAACTAGTATTACTTTAGAGAGATTGGGGGGTTGAAATGTAGCATTTTACAAAGGGACCACTTCTGTTAAAAACGTATTAGAAGTGTAATAACTGTCAAATTAAACAATAAAATAAATGTACCCATCCTACTTTGAAACAAGCCTATAAAGAGACATTAAAATGAAATAAAGTTAAGAAAGCTAAAAAGTTAAAAACATAATTTATGATAATTATGACAGGTGACATTATATATATCACTTTTAAGGTTTACAAAGCATTTTGTATGGATTATCTCATTTGTGTCTCACAGCAGCTCTGTGAGGTAGCTGCTATCCATCAGTCAGCATGAATTTATTAAGCATTTACCATCTAGGCGTCTGCTAAGTGTCAAGAATCCAAGAAAAAAGTCAAAATAGTCACTGCCCCTCTAGGAGCTTAACATTCTATTAGGAAGATATAATGTGAATATGTAGGCTTATACAAGATATATACAAGGTAGATTGAGGATAAGTTTAGAGAAGAAGACACTACTACAGGTATTGATTTATTATTTTTTATGTTGCAATAATAATTCATTATAGTCATTTACCATAATTTGTTTAGTCACTCGTGTGTACTCATTTTGTTTCCTGTTGTTTTCTACAACAAAAAGAGCCACAATAAAAGTTTAGGAGTATTGGTTCTTTCTTTATTTTGTCTTTTTGGGATCGATGCCTAGTAGTGGTATCAATGGGTCACAGGGTGTATAGAGGCTAGAGTCTTTTTGGGTACAGTTCCAAATTGCTTTCCAGCATACCTAGGCCAGTTCACAGCTTGAACAGTTCATTAATGTGTCTGTTTTTATGCTTTCCACTAATTGGCATTTTCTTTTTTGTTATCTTTGCCAGTCTAGTGGTAGGAAATGAAGTCACATACTGATTCATTCAGTAGTGATATGGAGCATTTTTCTGTGTGGTTGTTGATAGATGAGAATGGCTTGTTCATATCTTGTCACAGTTTCTCTCTTGGGAATGGTTCTTGTATATTCCGTATATATCTTGCAATTTGTTGTTCAGTCATATCTAACTCTTCATGGCTCTATTCGGAATTTTCTTGGCATAGATACTGAAGTGGTTTATTATTTCCTTCTCCAGCTCATTTTACAGATGAGACTGAGGCAAACAGAGTTAAGTGACTTGCCCAGGTCATACAGCCAGTAAGTGTCTCAGGTCAGATTTGAACTCAGGCCAAGTGCGCTGTCTACTGTGCCACCTAGCTGCCCCTTGCAAGTCAGACCCTTATCAGAAAAATTTGTTGCAAAGATATTTTTCCAGTTGCATCATTTTTGTTACGTAATCATATCGATTTTTATCTCTTCTTGTCTTCTCTATCCCTTATTTGGTCAAGAACTTCCATATCTATAATTGTGAAAGATATCTTATGCTCCTAATTTATTTGTAATATGACCTTTTATGTCTATATTACTTATGTTTTTGGAGCTTATTATTGAATATGGTGTGAAATGTTGATCTTATCCTTATTGCTTCCCAGTTTTCCAGTAGTTTTTGTTTTTGTTTTTTTATTTCTGTTTTTTTTCTTTTTGATGAGGCAGTTGGGGTTAACTGACTTGCCCAGGGTCACTCAGCTAGTAAGTGTAAAGTGTTGGAAGCTGGATTTGAACTCAGGTCCTCCTGACTCCAAGGCCAGAGCTCTATCCATTGCGCCATCTAGCTACCCCAGTTTTTGTCACATACTGAGTCCTTACCCCAATAATTTTTGTTCTTGGGTTTATTGAAAACTATAAACCGTACTTGAAATATGATATTATTGAATTATATTGGACTACTTTTGAATACCATAAACCCAAATGCTACTTTGTTTGCTTCTGGATCTATCAACTGTAGTGTTTATGGAAATTTGTGAACATTGCTTACCTTTTCACTATGTTACACTAGTTTCTTGAGCTGAGTTGAGAGAGATTTAAGAATTTTGTAGTATTTAGGCTTTTTCTTGTCATAATCCATAGAAAGATGAGTTTTCTTAGAGTCAGTTGGGATACACCTGTAGTTGGGAAATCTCTCTGCTGCTTGAGCTTTTCGTCTTGTTAATTTTGTAATTTATTCCCTCCTTGCCTATTTTAAGCTTTCCCATTTCCCTTTAAGCCTAAAGGTACTTGTCTTCACTGTTGGCAGATAGTTTTATTTATCTTTTTTGGTTCAGACCTGTCATTTCATCTTTGTAGGGAACTGCCAGGTGAGGAAATTCATTCTACCATTGCCAATCAACAGTTTTTACTTAATTTGTAGTCTTAAAGAGTTGCCTTAGGCACTGAGCAGTTAATTGCCATGGGTCATATATCCAATGTGTATCAGAGGTGGGATCTTGACTTTACTGTATTAAAAAATAATTGATGTTAATCCATCAAGATGATATGATTGCAGTTCTTATTTTTCTCCCAGCTTATTCCCTTGGATATTTCTTCAGACATATCATTAAATCTGGATTACAAAAAAAAAAAAATTGAACTGCCCCTAGAAGGAACTCCTTCTTTGTCCTTTCTCTCTTCTGATTTGTTTGTAGAACCCCTTTTTATTGTCCAAGTGAAAAGAGTTGTCTCTTTTAAAAAAAATAAACAATCTTTTAAATTAACAGAAAAATTTATTTTCTCTACCCACTTTTCTACCACCTCATCCCCTCACTGGAGGGGGTGCTGGCTGTGTGTGGCAAGAAAAAACCAAACCCCATCTAATGAATATGTGTCGTCAAACAAAACAAATTCCTGCTTTGGACACGTCCAGAAAATGTGTCTCAGTCTGCACCCTTCATTGCTTCTCATATCCCTTTTTGCTTTGAAGTCTTTTTCAGTATAATGTATATTCATGAGAGCCAGCATGCTGTAGTATATAGAGTTTTGATCTCAGAACCAGCAAAAACCTGGGTTCAGGTCCAGACTCTGATATATACTGGCTCTGTGACCTTGGGCCTATCACCTAGTCTCAGTGTCAGAAAGTCTTAGTGTTTCAAGCATTTCTCCAATACTATAACTTGCAGAGAAAGTGTTGATCTCCATTGGTAGAAGGAATTCCCTAGATCAATATAGTCACACTTTTTACTTCTATTCTATCACCCCACCTCCTAATTTTCTCATTTCTGTGACCCGATAAACCCCTCTGTCCTACCACCTAATAATTAAGTTCAGTTACCTACTCTTTTTTTAAAAACTTGGCAACCAGTTCCATTTCAGTTGCTCCCAAGTGTGTATAGATCTTCCTTATCTTGCAAAAATTCTTGGTTTCGCCTTATTGCTTTCTTAAACTCTGTCACCCCGTTTGCAATTCTTTCAATTATGAAATAAATATAGATAGTGTAAGAGACTGCTAAATGTTTCTGCCATTATTAGAACTTAAGAGTTTGCCCTGTTGTTTCCTCCACCCAAGATACAACATATAGCTAAAGCAGCTATCATTTTTTTCACTTCCCCAAATGAGCTTTTCTTTCATATTTGTTAATAATCACATAATTCTTTTACTCAGTGTAGGTCTAATCATGTCACCCTTCCTAGTCAGTGATTCCTCCAGTGGCTTCCTGTTGCCTAAAATGCTCTGTTTGGTATTCAAAGTCCTTTATAATCTAACCCCCCTCCTCCCTTTCCAGTCTTTGTATACCTTACTCCCTGGTATATACTCTTTCATTCAGTGACACTGGCCTCCTGACTGTACCACGATGAGCAAGACACTCCATTTCAAGCCTCTGGTATTGTCTCTGGTTGTCCCCTAGGCCTGGAATGCTCTCCTTCCTCCACTGCAACTGCTGACCTTCCTGGCTTTCCATTTAAAGTCCTGTCTCCTACTGAAAGTCTTCCCCAGTCTCTCTTGATTCCATGCCTTCCCTCTGTTAATTATTTCCTATTTATCCTGTATATAGCTGCTTTGTATTATTTGTTTGTATGTTGTCTCCCTTATTAGATTGTAAGCTCCTTGAGGGCAGAGACAGTCTTTTGCCTCTTTTTATATCTTAAGTCACTTACCACAGTGCCTGGCACATAGTAGGCAATAAATGTACTTAAACTTGAAATTTTGTGGTCATCCATTATTGCTTCTTTCCTCAAGTAGTAATGGCTCTTGCATTAATTCCTAATGCCTGACTTTATCATTGCCACAATCATCAAGTGCATCTAGGCTCCAACCACTTCATGATTTGACTAATGAAATAAACTGCAGCATCCTACTAATTGATATTCTCTTCTAGTGTAATCTATATACTCTTACTAGGTTAGGATTTAAAAGACAATAGTTTTTGTATGGTACTCTAAAAAATTTTTTTATTAATTAATTTATTTTTAGTTTTTCAACATTCACTTCCATAAACTTTTGAGTTTTAAATTTTCTCCCCCTCCCTCCCTACCCCCACCCCTAAGACAGCTTGCAGTCTTATATAGGCTCTACATATATATTCCTGTTGAACATTTTCACATTAGTCATGTTGTAAAGAAGAATTAGAACCAATAGGAGGAACTACAAGAAAGAAGAAACAAAACAATAGAAAAGAAAAAAAAAGCAAATAGTACGCTTCTATCTGTATACAGACTTTCTCTGGATGTGGATTGCATTTTCCATCATGAGACTTTTGGAGATGTCTTAGATCCTTGCATTGCTGAGAAGAGCTTTGTCTATCAAAGTTAGTTACTGCACAGTGTGGCTGTTACTGTGTACAGTGTTCTCCCGGTTCTGCTCACTTCACTCAGCATCAGTCTATATAAGTCTTTCCAGGTTTTTCTGAAGTCTGCCTGCTCATCATTTCTTATAGCACAGTAGTATTCCATTACATTCATATACCACAACTTGTTCAGCCATTCCCCAGTTGATGGGTATCCCCTCAATTTCCAGTTCTTACAATATGGTACTTTTTCTTTTGTTTTTTGTGAGGCAGTTGGGGTTAAGTGACTTGCCCAGAGTCACCCAATTAGTGAGGGTTATATGTCTGAGGTCAGTTTTGAACTCAGGTCCTCCTGACTCTAGGGCTAGTACTCTATCCACTATACCACCTAGCTGCCCTTACTTTTTCTTTAAAAAAAAAAAAAAAAAAGAGGTCAGTGTTGTTGGAGAGGGAGGGAAGTGTGCTTCCCCTTTGTCATCATGATAATGTTCCAGTTCCTTACTCTGACATTCAAGGCCTTCTGTGGCTAGTCTCAAACTGTTTTCTCACCTTATGTTCTATTACTCCTTTCATGTGACATTTCTGCTTCACTCAGACCATTCTATTCAGCATTTCATTAACATGCCATTTATATTTTATCCTTTGTGCCTTTCCTTGTGCAAGGTCAGCTCTCTAGAACACGTTTTCTGTGCTCTCTTCCTTCCTGATCCAGACTTACTCACCATTCAAATCCTGTTTCATTTTTCTGCTTCTTTTGTTAAGTTTTCCTTTATCACCCTTGTCCAGAACACTCTTTCTTAGTTGAACCTATGCCCTTTATTGTCTGTACCACTTGTTTGGAAATTAGACATGTACTGTTTGGTGACATCTTTGGGATTGTTGTTTTATATCTTATCTTGTTAACTAAATGGTATCTTTTTGAGGATAGAGAACAGATGTCTTCTATCACATTTGTTTCCCTTGCATCATGCCTCATGTTGGCTGCTCAGTGCATTTTGATTTTATGAAATAATGAAAGGAATCAGTTACTCCTCTCAGGTAAGATTGCCTCTGTTATAATCACATCCTTGAACAGTGATAGGGAAGGACTAATTATTATTTTCACATTCAGTGAAGAGTTAAAGATTTGCCTTTGTCTTTGACAGGCTCTGGATTGCTTCACAGCAATGCTGTCTAAGCAAACAAGCAGATTGAAGATGGCAGAGGTTATTGGGAGCAAGTTAAATATCTCCAAGAAGAAGGTGAGCCTTGAAGTTTCCTCTGTGATCTTTATTTAAATCAGTTCTGATGTGCAGCTTGCCAAGTGTCTCTCTTGCATCATCACTGCCCCCTAAACCTTTCTGAATTGTTGATGGATGTTCCTATGTCTCTGTTGGGCTGTTTGATCATTATATATCCCTCTGTTTATTTTCTTAAAATGTGCTTTGTTACCTACCAAGTATATGCCTTAGTGTCCACTCTTGGTTTTGTATTTTTAATCTGTGTTTTAGTCAACACTTCTACCATAAGTATAGTTTATGTTAGGTTTAATAATCCTGTAGAGCAGGGAATGAGGTAATTGTTATATCTTCAGTGTTATGCATATGTAATTGAGCGCTTAGAAAAGTGATGGATAATGATTATAAGAGTATCCAAAGAAAAGAGATGAACCAACTCCACCCCCTGAGCACCTAGAGGTTGAATCCTAACTGCTCTGGTATGATGTCATGAGGATCATTTAGCCAAGAGTTACGGTCCTGGTTCAGGGAAGTTCCTTGTCCCCTTTTGATACTGTTTTCCGTTGAGGCCTTGTGGCAAAGATGGAGCCGTTTCATAGGTTTATTTGGACAGAGACATATGAAAAATGTTTTACAAAGATTGTCTTGAAATCTCCAGTTAGGAAAATAGTCTAGTTTAGAACATTGGTCTCTAAACCCTTTTCATCTTGCATCCTATTAGTATAAAATTTTTGAGTCTACCCTTACTTTTCATTTGTATATATATGATTACTTATAAATTTTTTACATATATATATATATATATATATATATAAAATGTGTATATATATAATGTGTGTACATATATATATATATGTACACACACATAATGTATATGTACACACACACACACCATGGTACTAATGATTTTGCAAATTAGAAAACAAACAAAAACAGAACTTTAAAAAGGATGAGATAAAGATCGAATTATATTTTATCCCAGAATCAGTGGGATTTCACTGAGTAGTTGACGACATGGTCAGACATCTATGCTTTAGGAAAATCATTTTGGTATTTTTTTGTATTTTTTATTTTATTTTATTTTAAGATTCATTAATTTCTTTATTTTTAGTTTTCAGCATTCACATCCACAAGATTTTGAGTTCCAAATTTTCTCCCCATCTCATCCCTCCCCCCAGCCCCAAGACAGCTTGCATTCTGAATATCCTTTCCCCTAATCTGCCCTCCCTTCTAGCTCCCCTCCTTCTCTTATCCCCTTCCTCTTCTATTTTCCTGTAGGGCAGGATAGATTTCTATACCCCATTGCTTGTATATCCTATTTCCCAGTTGCATGTGAAAACAGTTTTTTAACATTTGTTTTAAAACTTTGGGTTCCAAATTTTCTCCCTTCTTCTCTCCCCACCCACCCTCATTGAGAAGGTAAGCAACTCGATACAGGTTATACTTGTGTAGTCATGCAAAACACTTCCATAGTAGTCATGCTGTGGGAAAATTATTTCCCTTCATCCTATCCTGCCCCCCATTTATTCTATTCTCTCTTTTGACCCTGTCCCTCCTCAGAAGTGTTTGCTTCTGATTGTCCCTTCCCCCAATCTGCTGTCATCCCCCTGCTCTCTTATCCCTTCCCCCCTATTTTCTCCCAGCCCGGCATGATAGACCTTTCTAACCATCCAGGTTGTCTTGGGCTGGAGATTTGTTTCACTCTGTCTTTTTGAGGGTTCTGCTGCTCTAGAATTTGTTTAATGCCATTTTTTACAGGTATTTGGAGGGGTTTAGGGAAGAGCTCAAGTATGTCACTACTTTTACTCCTCCATTTTGGCAGCTATATGGAGGATGAATTGGAGAGAGGATTGTCAAGGCAGTTGAAAATGTTGTTCTCGACTCAGGTGGTGCCCATGTGAGTGGGGACAGGAGACACATACAATAGACTGTATGGGGAAAGAAATTATAAGGTTTGACTAATTGATATACAGGGTGAGCATGAGTGAGAAATCAAGGATGATACTAAAATTGCAAACCTCAGTGTCTAGGAGGGGTGACATCCTTTATTGTAATAGCAAAGTTCAGAAGGAAGAGTATGTTGTGGTTGGAGAAATGTGAGCAGGATAGGGGAAAGATAATGAGTTTCATTTTGGATATTTTGTGTTTGAGTTGCCTACAGGACATCCAATTCGAAAAGTTCAATAGGCATTTGGTGACGTGGGAATGGCGCTTAGGAGAGATCCATGCTGGTTTTGTAGATTCCAGAATGAATCTGCATAGACATGATAATTGAACCTATGGGAACAGATAACATCACCCAAGTGAGAGAGAATAAAAAGAAGACAGAAGAAGGCCTAAGACACAACTTTGAGGGACAGGCACAGTTGCTGGTCAAGGCATGGATAAAGCTCTAGCAAAAGAGACTGAGTAGGAGTGATCATAAAGAAGGAAGAGAATTAAGAGAGACCACACTCACAAAAACCCAAAGAAGAAAGAGTTAGAGAAGGCAGTTAGCAGGGTCAGATGCTGCAGAGAATTCAAGAAGGATTAGCCCTGAGGAAAAGTCATTAGATTTTTCAAAGCATAGGGTCTCCACTCACCACAATGGGCCATGTGTCTGTTTCAGCCTTAGATGTAGGAAGAACACTATTTTAGAGAGTCAGTCTCATGGTAATAACCTAGATAACCAGAGTATAATGGCTGTGGAAATGTAGGGGAAGTTTTATCTGAAGCACAATCAATTTTCCTCACAGGCTGAGTACTTCTGTCAACTTTACAAGCCAGAGATCGTGGTAAATGAATTAGAAGTGGAGGTGGGCCGAGCACGGCTACTGCGGATACAGAGTCCGGCTGTCCAGGTCCAGAGGTAAAGTCACCTCCTCTATGTAAAACTGTTGGCTTTTGAATGGAGATTCTAACCATCCATCGTCTTGGTTTTGTACAAGACCTACTTACAGCTTCACTAATTATAAGAGCTGACTTCTCTAAGTCTCTGGTTTAACATGTGTTTTACATGTTCTCATTTTATTTTCATAGCTATTGTGTAAGATAGTTGGTACTATTGGCAGTCAGTAAGTATTTTTTAAGGACCTAATATATGCAAGATGCATAGGGGAACAAAGACTAAAATGAAAAGTGAAAAACAACATTTCTATATTATGAATAAATACAGATATGTACCGAGTAAACATAAAGTAGTTTTTTGGGAAGGGGGAGCAGGTGAAAGGATCAGAAAAGAGCCTGTGGAGGGTAGCACTTGAGCCTCGTCTTAGAGTTTGCTTTTGAGGGATTCTAAGTCACAGGTGACATGCAGCTCCTTCCAGTCTTGAGGGATGGATGTCTTGTTAGCATTATAAACCCCATTTTGTTGGGATCCATGTCTTTTGTTTCCTAGTCCACTGTTTTTTCCATTCCACCATGGTTGCCTACCTCTTCTTACAATTGAGCAGCAGGGAGGGGGTGGTGGGAGTATCATAAGGGGCTTGCAACCAGAAGACCTTTTCTCCAGGCCCAGCCCTGCCCTTTGTCACCGTAGACAAAGTACCTTACCTTTCTGGGCTTTCTTCATCTATAAAATTTGGGTGAAAATAACTTGCACCATCATCCCCTCGTCCTCATGCGGGGGAGAGTGATTGTGTGGTTCACATGATAGGTGACAGAGAAGTAAAGTGGTAATACAGTATATTAAAAGGGAAAAGCAAAGGAATTGCTGCTCTGCATCAGTGGAACAAACATCAATGAGTTCCCCACACTAATGAAATCACAGGTCTGGACCAAAAAATTATAATAACAGATAAGTCTCCTTGGTCAGTCATTGTAGTAGTTCATAGTTACTTACTATTCTGGAGGGTTTTGGTTTTTTTAAGAATTCGCCTGAGTTTATGGGTTTAGGTGGACTAAATACAGGAAAGCAGTCATTGGAAAGGGTTCATTACCAGTTGCCTTGTTAGCATAGTTTGAAAATACCTTTTATGTCCAGCGGAAAATTGAGGAGGTTTTCTCTTCATTTCTTGTCCCTTTAACAGAAGTTCTGTGTTTTTGTGAAAATGACACCTCCACTTTTTTATTCTAGGTTTCTGTCTGTTAGAGCAGACCTCCTAAAAGAACAAAGGGATAGGCAGAGTGAAAAGTCTAAGACAAGGAAAAGTAGCAGATACCTTTAAAAGCAATAGAACAGCAAGTAGATGGTCAAGACAGAACAACCAAGAAACATAGGTCGTTGGCATACTAGCTCATGAAGCTAAATATATTTTACCTATAAATCAGGCTGTCAATTTAAATAGAGATGTTCAAATTGAGTTTCTGATTAAAGATTCAAGGGTGTCTCCCACAGCAATATAAAAGTACTTTTCAGTTTACCTATGGTGCTTTGGGTCTTTACAAATCGTTGTATTGGGGGCAGCTAGGTGGTACAGTGGATAGAGCACCGACCCTGAAGTCAGGAGGACCTGAGTTCAAATCCGGCCTCAGATGAAACACTTGACACTTACTAGCTGTGTGACCCTGGGCAAGTCACTTAACCCCAATTGCCTAAAAAAAAAAAAACAACCAAAAAACCTCCAACAAATCATTGTATTGCTTTGGGAAAAATGCTCAATTTGAGGTGAGTAGACTTGGGCTTCAAATCCCAACTCTCCAATTTATTAGCTAAGTAGACTTGGGGAAGTCATTTAACTTTTTGGGCCTCAGTTTCCTCATCTGTAATATGAGGTTAGACTAGATGGTGACTTCTGAGGTCCCTTCCAGCTATAAATCTATGATGATCCTGTAGTCATTGAGTGAGATATGGTTGAAGTAAGTATTCTTTTATAAAAGTGGCACTTGAGGCTCAGAGGTTGAGAGATTTTCCCAGTGTCCACCAGCAAGTCAATGGCAGAGCTAGTATTGGAAGCCATTTAGTGACCATATGCTTAATAAAGGCTCTTGACGCTGTACTATACTTTCTATTCGCAAGAAGATGGAGCTGTTCTTCACAAGTTGCCCAGTCTAGACAAAACCTAGGTCCCTGGGCTGGCCTCTGTTTTTCACCATTGCTGTCCACCTTTTCTCATCAGGGAGAAGCTAACTTTTGCTGCTACTCGTCCAGCTTCTATACTGATGGAACAGCTTGCAGTGTGTGTCAGCAAAGGGGAGCCAGTCTTGCTGGTAGGTGAGACAGGCACTGGCAAGACCTCTGCTGTCCAGTATTTGGCTCACATCACAGGTAATAAGCAAGCTTGAAGAGGTTTCGGTGCTCATGGAATGTATTTTTCACTGATAACCACTTTTTCTGTGTGTTCTTTGAAGGTCATCGTTTGAGGGTTGTCAACATGAACCAACAGAGTGACACAGCAGATCTGCTTGGCGGGTTAGTGATTTTTCTAGACACTTGGAAATTGTTATTCTGTGTTCTGTTGCTTTGTATGAGATGGAATGCAAATTTAACATTTTAAATGTTAAATTTCCTATTCATTAAGAAGTGCTAAGCAAAAATTGAAAGGAATATCCTCAATCCCAGACCATCCCACCCTGAAATAGCATTAAACTCTTATGTATGAGGTGTATTCGTTTGGGACAGGGGCTTGATTTATGTATTAAGATGTAATCATAGCCTCTATTCAAAAATTACACTGTGTGAAATGGAAATCAAACAGCTCTTTACTTCATATAAGTTGAAATATGAATAGACAAATAATCCTTACAGGGAGAAAGGAATAGAGGGATAGGGACAATGGGGAACAATGAGGTGTACAAGAGGTAGGCTTATTGCTGCCAGCCCTAGGATTTGCTTTGGTTTTGGTATTTGTTTTTACTCTCTTATGAAAATACTACATTCCTACTTTTAATTAGTTTATTTAGTTAATTTTTGGGAGGCAAGGAGTGGAGCAGTCTGATTTCGTGAATAGAAATTTTTTTCTGTTGAGAAAACATCCAACTGATAAACTGTATAGGTTTTTAAAATAAATATATTGTGATTTAGTCCATTAACATTGGACTGTTATTTAGAGAAAAACTTTTATAGGAGTAACTTATTTAAATTAATTATCCTTTTTGCTGGGTTTTTTTTTTTTAAATATCCTTTTGGGGAGGGAGGGCTTTTCATTTCTTTTATCTTTCTCTCTTACTATTGGCATTACTTTGGTAGAGCATTGTACCTGTGTTTAAATTATGTTAAACTTGTTTTGTATCCTTCTTACGTATAGGCTGTTTCTTTCATGTTTCCTTTGTGGGATTTCCTCTTTCATTCTGTCTTTTTCATTAACATTCACTTGTAGTAGGTTTGTTTAAGTTGGTCTCCTCACTTAAGATTTTTGTTTTTTAAATTTCTGTAATGTTGGATGAGCCAGTTGCAGAGGTGCCTGCTCTGGGTATTTGTGGAATTTTCTAAGTTTTTGTCAAATATATCCCATGTTGCTCCTAAGATGCATGTCCCTAAAGTAAACTTTTTCATTATTTCATGTTCTTCATATAAATATCATTGATCTCTTAGTTTTTCATATAGCATAAAAGACATAAACCCTCATATGAAGTTGCCACATAATAGATGGCCTTTGAAAGTGGATTTTGTGAATAGGGTAGACCTAAATTCTTAGGTGCTTTAACTTGATTTTATTTCATTCATATATTCAATAAGTTCATGTAGTCAGTGTTTGTATTTGATAACTTTATGATATTTTATTATATGGCTGTTGTATTTTTTGTGTTTCCCCTATTGTTACACACTTGAACCATTTATTATTTATCTTTTAGTTTGAAATATTCAGTTTCTGTTTTAGTCTATCTGCTGCAAATAAAGAGCAGTGATGTCTCAGGTCATTTTATATCACTTCATCAAGTAGCAATCATTTCCACTTAATTTTTTTTATTAGGTTTTCAAATATAGATTGATCTATATGGAGGGGAGGGCAATTATACTTTGAAATTTATAAATATAACTAATGAATTTTTTCTATGTTTATTTTTTTATATGAAGTGTTATTAGGTAATACCCTTAATTTCTAAATTATTCTCTTCTCTGAATTCAGTTTTCTAGAATCTTTGCATTTTCTTTCAGTTATAAACCAGTGGACCATAAACTTATATGGCTGCCCTTACGAGAGGGCTTTGAGGAGCTCTTTGCCCAGACATTTTCCAGGAAGCAGAATCTTACATTTTTGGGGCATATTCAGACCTGCTATAGACAGAAACGCTGGCAAGACTTGCTCAAACTAATGCAACATGTGCATAAGTCAGCCCTCAACAAGGAAACAAAAACCAATGATGCAGGTAAAAGAGCCAGCTGAGGCCAATAAGTGAGCAGCTATGGAGGAGGGGAGAAAACATAGCAAAAGGGATATGATGTAAAGAAAGATGCAGTTTTCAGGGAGCATTATCAGAGCATGAAATCAGATGCAGAACTACTACTGTACCACAATTCTTGGCACAAGTCTATAGCAAATTTTTTTCTTCCAGAAGAGTGCTGCAGGACCTCCTATGATGGCTATGAGAGTGACAGAATTAAATGAAAGACATAGTATTTTTGGATGGAGAATAGTTATTTGAAATAAATTTTGTTAATGATGGCCAAACTCCTAAACTCGCCAGATAACTGTTCACAGTTTTCAGAAAATAAAGTAAGCTAGCAAGCTTATGATTTATGTAAAACTTTGCAAGTAATTTTTTTGAGGTGTAATGTGCTTTTCCTTTCTGATTCTTGGAATGGGAATTCTTCAGCCCACCTGGAGCCCAGCTGTAGGCTGACTTTGGAGTCTTGGTCCATTGATTTCTTTCCTTAGCAGCAAAAGTGGAAGTAGTACTTGCTTCTTTATAATTCTTTAGGGGGAATCTAAGTTAAATTACATCCCATTTGAGGGTGGTGGGTGGTAGGAGAGAAACTGGTCCAGATTAAGTGATCATTTCAAGGAACTCTGGGTTTTAGAAACTCCCTCTACTGATGCAAATCATTTCCTTTGTAACTTGTAGGCCTAGAGTATTGGCCCTGGGTAGTAAAAATTGATTGTGCCCATGTTTGAACAACTAGGCTTTCTGAATCCAACAACAGCCCCTATGCCCACTATACTATACTGCCTCTCACCTTAATAAAGTGTTATCTTTAAACCTCATTGTATGTGTTTATAGGGTCATAGGATCATAGATTAGAAACGGAAGGGAACTCACAGACCATCTAGTCCAGTCCCTTCATGTATATGTTTGTGTTCAGGTCATACCTTAATGCCTCATGTTGTGGATTAATTTTCAAATTTCTCTCTTTTTTTTTAGGGTTACTGTTAAGAGAAAAGTGGGAAGCATTTGGTCTGAAACTCAACCATGCCCACCAACAAATGAAAATGACTGAAAATGCCTTACTGTTTGCGTTTGTAGAGGTATTTGACTTAGGTTATATATTTTACAGCATGATTGCTTGACTCTTAATCTGATTTTTGCAGTCATACTTAAGTACATGGTAGAAATAAACAGAGAGAGAGTGTATGTGTGTGTGTGTGTGTGTGTGTGTGTTTTGTGTATGTGTTAAACTTTATAAAATTTCTTTAATGGAAAAGGCCACCTTGAGATCCACGAGAGAAAATGAATACAGATAATGGTAAGCTATAAACATAAATACTGTACTTTGCACAAGTCTCCCACAAATAATTTTTTTTATTTTGATATTAGTCAAATATTTGAGCATTTCTAGACTTGAGAGAGGGAGAGAATTGTTCACATTGACCTAGTTCCTCTATGCCCTCAGATAGGATTCTGCTGCAAGCCAGTTTGAGGTAATACCTATAGGAATATTGAATGAGGAAAGATCATAATATGTTAAAATATGATTTTGGGCTAACATTCCAAAACATTAGTCACTACTATCCTCTCTCTCTCTCTCTCTCTCTCTCTCTCTCTCTCTCTCTCTCTCTCTTTCTCTCTCTCTTTCTTTCTTTCTTTCTCTTTCTGAAGAGAGCGTTATATGTCCATACTTTCTGGGGATGCAAAAAAGGAGACCACTCTCTGATGGGGCAATAGCCCAATCACTTCAGATCTAAGTAGGACTAGAGGTCATCTTTGTTTAAACTTAATTTCTCCTCTTAATCCATTTCTTTTAGAAAGACCTCTTGTTTGCCATCTAATTTACCCGCAAACAGGGAAGTCTAAGGAGGTTTTTTTTAACCAAAGAAATATCATTTCTTAGTATTTCTAGAGCAGCTGGAAGAAGGGTTTTTATGTTTTCACAATGAGATCAGCATGAAAACAAACCAATAGCAATTTAATAATGTAAAAAATTTTTTTAAATTGTTACCTTGCTACTAAAAGAGAAACTACACATTTGAATTTGAAGCTGTGTTGGCTTTGATTAAACTGTAAAGCTTTTCCCCACTATGGCCCGTCTTTCACTCAGCTGTCAAGTGGACCTCTGAAAGCGCAACTCTGACCATTTCCTGCCTCCCTCCCCTCCACTTCCCATCCTCCTTCAGCAAACGCCAGTGCTTCCCTGTCATCATCAGGATCAAATAAAAGATCTTCTATTTGGCATCCAAAGCCCTTCATAACCTGGCCCCCTCCAGTCTTATTAATCTCTACCCCACCTTTCCTTCTTTTCCCAGTCCTTCTAATCTTTGTTTCTTCCCAATGGGCCTGACCCCAGTTTATCTTGTAGATATCTTGTTTATACATAGTTGTTTGCATGTTGTCTCCATTATTAGACTGTGAGCTCATTGAAAGCAGGAACTGAATTTGGGGGGTTAGAGACTTCTTTGTAAAGCAAATGCTTAGCACAAAGTCAGGAATATAGTAGATGCTTAATAGATGCTTGCTGACTCACTGATTTTTCATCGTTTTTAGAAACATTCCAACAGAGATTAAATTAATGGGCTAATTAATACCTCTTGAGAAATGTTTTAAATGACAGAAAGATATTTCATATCATCTGTAGACCTTTCTTGGTTTATCTTGTTAATTGATGTTACTATATTGATAGACTGATCCAGTTTTTATTGTCTCCTGCACCCCCATTCCCCCACTTAAGCTGTGCTACACTTTATAATTATTCTCTATATTATCAGAGGAGCTTGTTCTTTGTATGTAGCTGAAATAGCTGCTATGCCAATATCAGGTGGGGATCCAGAAAGATTTTTATGGGCTAGAATGCTGGACAAAACTAATAAGAAATTCAGTAAGGATAAGTGTATGGTCTTACTTTGGGGTTCAAAAATTCAGCTTGACAAGGCCAAAGTGAGGGACTGTTTGGTTAGACAACAGTTACATGGAAGAGATCTGAGTGTTTGAGTGGACTGCAATTTGAGTGGGTCAGCAGTATGAAGTGACAGGTATAGAAACCAATGTAATGGTGAACTATGTTAAGAACTGTAACTTCCAGGAATGATAGAATGTTATGCCCTGCACTGATCAGTCTGTGGGAGTACACAGTGTTCTGTTCTGATAGCCTCAATTTAGGAAGGACATTGGTAAGTTTTAGTACCTCCAGAGGAAAGCAACAGGGATAATGAAGGGCCTTGAGTTTATGCCATATGAGGATTGGTTGAAAGAACTGAGGATCTTTAGCCTGAACATGACCAGGTTGGTGAGGAGGGGGCCATATATCTGACAGATTAAAATTGCTCTGTATGTTCCCAGAGGGTCAGAACTAGGAATAGTAGGTAGAAGTAGCAAAAAAAAAAAAATCAGCCAAACAAATACAGGCTTGATGTTAAGAAAAATTTGCTAACAGAGCTATTTCAAAGGAGAATTGATGGCTTTGGTAGATGGTGGGTTTTCCCTCATTAATACTCTTTAAGCAAAGGCTAGATTACCCATCATCATCATCATCATCATCATCATCATCACTAGCATTTATATATTGCCTACTATATATCAGGTACTGTGGTGGGACTTTAAAAATATTATCTCATTTGATATTTACCACAACCCTGGGAGGGAGGTGCTAACCCCATTTTACAATTGAGGAAACTAAAGCAGACAGGTTAAGTGACTTGCCCGCTATCATAAAGCTAAGTATCTGGGGTCAAATTTGAACTCAGGGCCAGCCTCCATCCTCACTATGACATCTAGCTGTGTGTAGGCACTTGGGTCACCTAGTAGTCAATGGAAACCAGGGAGAATATAGTAGACTTTCATATCTCTAGGTTTATTAGTGAGAACAGTGATGCTGGCTGCTGTGTGTTTCTTAATTAGTTGCAATAGTGTTGTAACCTTTTTATGTCTCTGTATTTTAGGGTACTCTGGCACAGGCAGTAAAGAAAGGAGAATGGATTTTACTGGATGAGATTAACCTGGCTGCCCCAGAAACATTAGAATGCCTGAGTGGTTTACTGGAAGGATGCTCTGGCTCACTGGTTTTGATGGATCGAGGAGACACAGGTATGTTATTGTTAGTGCCTTTATGCGCTGCCAGGCTTTTTGGTTACTTAACAGAATGATTCTTATGGTCACAGATGCAAGATGAGGCTTCGTTTATTGAATGAATTTTTATTGACTGCCTCTTAAATGTAGCCATTTTTGCTATATCCACTTGTGGTAAGTAACTATCTTGAAGAATCATTTTCCCTCTCTTGGCACTCAAATTTTCTCATCTTCAAATTAGGGAATTGGAATTATATTGTCTCCAAGGACCCCTTCAGCTCTGCATGCTGTGCTTCTGTGATGCTTTGTTGCATAACTATTGAAGTCTTGACATAGGATTCCTGCTCGCAAAAGGGCTTGTGTCTTATTTGAGGAGATAAGAGATGGACATCTGAAAAGTTGAATGCTAAAAGAATGAGTATTGTTATTTGTTACAATAATAACTTATTCCGTGCTTTTAATAATTATGGGCACTGAATTGGAGGTGCCAAAGGCAGTATTTGATTGCATGCTAGATGAGGGATAAGACAGTAGTTGTTGTGGTAGGTGAGAGGAACCAGAATCTCACTGTGACCAGACCAGGTCAATCTAGGCCAGGCTGAGAGTAAAAAAGCATTCAGATGTGACTGGAAAATGCTTGGAACTGGGTGACAATGACTTAGTGGCCATCATGATAGACTCCAAGCTGGTTAAAGTTGTCATGAGAACTGATATATGCTTCCTTTTCCTGTGTTAGAACCACTCACACGACACCCTGACTTCCGTCTGTTTGCCTGCATGAATCCAGCTACTGATGTGGGGAAAAAAAACCTGCCTCAGGGAATAAGAAACAGGTAGGGAATGTTGCATGACTGCTGCCAAGGACATTTTTTAGAAACAAACTTCTTTTCAGGAGCCAAACTCTGGGTTTTGCTGGGTTTAGATCCCACTTTAAGACACTTATTAGTTTTGTGACTCTGGTTAAGTCATTTAACTTTGCTGTGCTTCAGTTTTCCTCATTTATAAAATGAGGGGGCTGTACTCTGCTTCTAAGGTCCCTTCTAGCCCTAAATTTATAATCTTATGAAAGACAGAAAGTTGCCTACATTGTCAGGCAGTAGTCACTGTGTTTATTGCTTTCACTTTCACTTTTTGTTTATAGGAAAAACTCATTTCTGGATATATACCACCACAGAACATTATTGTAGCTAGTTTTAAATTTTCAATGTTTTAACCTTTTGTAAAGTACTTGAAATTTTTGTAAACCAGCATGTGCATGTGTATATGTGCACACACACATTTGTTTTTTAAAACAACTCGTTACTCTTATGATTCAAATGATCATGTTTTTCCCCACTTTGAAATTTCAAAACAAATTTCAAAATTTTCAAATTTCAAAACACAGAGGAGGTTAAATTTCCTTTGATTCAAGCAGATGCATACGTGTATATTTCTGTCTTTTGCTCATCTTCTGTGTCCTGCTGGTATTAGCTTTTGGAGGTCTTTATGATTAGGGAGATGGAGTAATAAATAGACTTCTTCTTTACTGTGTGTGATTTGTCTAATTTTTTTTTTGTCTAATATTTCTTGTCATAAAAATGGACTCACTCAAAGTAGAGGCTGGGATAGAGAGGATATAAGTCCTGTTTTGTTTTGTTTTGTTTTTTAATAACAAATTTATTTTTTTTTTTTGGTTTTCAACATTCACTTCCGTAAGATTTTGAGTTGCAAATTTTCTCCCCATCTCTTTCCCTTACCCCACGAAGGCATGTAAATTGATATATGCTCAATGTATGCATTCATGTTAAACCTATTTTCACATTAGTCATGTTGTAAAGAAGAATTAGAACCTATGGGAGAAACCATGAGAAAAAAGAAATTAAAAAAAGAGAGAGAGAAAGAGCAAATAATATACTTTGATCTGCATTCAGACTCCATAGTTCTCTTTCTGGATGTGGACTGCATTTTCCATCATGAGTCTTTTGGAGTTGTCTTAGATCATTGCATTGTTGAGAAGAGCTAAGTCTATCAAAGTTAGTCATCACACAATGTGACTATTACCGTGTACAGTATTCTCCTGGTTCTGCTCACCTATTTGGTTTTGATAGAGGCCATACTCTGTAAATTGAGGCTGCTGATCTATCTACAGGATTAGTCTTTAATGGGTTTCCCAGTAGAATGTTAAAAATGTGCAAACTTTTTTTTTCTTGCAAGGCATGATTTAGAGATAAATTTCAAAACATTTTATCATTTTGGATGACAATATTACTTCTATTTAATTGGTGCAGTTATCACCATTTTGTTCACTGAAGAAAGAGACCTAGTACTACCAAATCTCAAACAAGATTGCAGAGCAGTAATTGTCAAAATAATTTGGTATTGGTTTAGAAATAGATGTATCAGTGAAACAGCTTAGGTGCACAACAACAGACTCAAACATAATAACCTAGTATTTGATATCCCAGAGATTTCCATTATTGTGGTAAAAACTCACTGTTCTACAAAAACTGTTAGGAAAACTGGGAAACATTCTCACTGAAGCTGTCTAGACCAGCATCTCACATCCTGTGCCAACATAAACTCCAAATGGGTACGTGAATTAGCTGTAAAGGGTAACAGTATAAATAATTGTGTGGAGCAAGGAAGAAATTACCTTTCAGATCTGTGTTAAGGGAAGAGTTCATGACAGACAAGATGGTCAGGAGCACTGAAGGTAAAATGAACTGTTTTGATTGCATAAGATTAAAACATTTTAATTAAAAATAACTTTATTTAGTAGTATTAGTACTACATGGTTCTCAGTACAGGTGGACTTCATATAATTTTCATGTCTAAAATCGGAGGTATCTGAGAGGGAAAATATATTTGCACAGTCTGAAAAATAACTGCAATTAGAAGCCATGGTGCAGCTTTAGCCAAATCACATTTTTGAAGGATGTGTAGCCTCTATTCAAACTTAATATAGTATGCTTTCTAAATTAAAAAAAAAAAAATTTTTTTCTTTGAAAAGTTACTGATTTCTTCTCTTTTAGTAGCAAATAGTTTTTATAAAAACAATTTTAGAAAGGTCTTATCAGGAAATTAACATACTTTATTCTAAATAAATAATCTTTAATTTGTTTTCTAGATTAACTGAACTATATGTGGAAGAATTGGAGAGTAAAGAAGATTTACAAATTCTTATTGTGGATTATCTGAAAAGATTGAATGTAAACAAAAACATAGTTCACGGAATTATCAAGTAGGTTCTAGTATGACTAGAAAGACTTTTTCTAAAAGGAGATTACATACTCATTATACAGTACACTTGACTTTTGATCTCAGAAGATTATTGTAGAGATAGCTAGTTTTAAATTCTGAAAATTTTAACCTTTTCTGAAGTACCTGCGATTTTTGTAAGCCAGTATGCACATGTGTCTGTGTGTGCACACACACACGTTCATGGATATGCATAAACAATTATTAGTTATAATTATGGTTTGAGTCTAGACCTATCCAAATAAATTCTGGTCTTTTTGTTTACAGTTTGACTAATAGTATTGGCTACATTATAGAGGCATGTTTTATGATAGTAAGCACATTAAGAATTAACTTGAGGGTATTTTCAGACAACATAATTGTGCTGTCGGTGTTTTAATCAGTTTGGGTTTGTGGGTATGTGTATACATGTGTACATAAGCTTTCCCTGATCCCCTTAGTTAGCATTTCTCATAGAATTGAACTCTTTACCTGGTCTTTTCTCCCCTCTTGAATATTTGCTTTTGGAGGGCAGAGTATTTGTTTCATTTTTGTGTCCAGCATTTAGTACCTAGCGTAGTGCCTTTCATATATATATAATACTTGTAATTATGAGATCTGAGTCCTGTCCTTGACTGTTAACTGACTAGTGCTGGGGCATGAAGTCTTTTACCATATCTTTGCCTCTTATCTCTAAAAGACCAGATAAAAATTCAAGGGTAGTGGTAGTAGTAGCAGTAATAGTAATGGTACTAGTAGCACTAAAAACAATAGTTGTGGTATTTTAAAAAATGTTTTATTATTTTGTAGTACTATTTAATGGCTAGCAGACATAGTGGTATATGCCCTAGGTGGAAATTGTATTTTAAGTAGAAGAAAAATCTATGTCAGTGGAATCACTTTTTGTTTAGAAATTGAAGGACTAGTATAATAATAACCACTTACTTCCTTGTAGCTTCTACATAGCTGTGCGAAAGGAGTCTAAGAACAAATTGGTGGATGGGACAGGCCACAGACCTCATTACAGCCTTCGAACCCTCTGCAGAGCACTGAGATTTGCAGCTTCCAATCCTTGTCACAACATCCAGCGCTCCCTGTATGAGGTGAGAAGGGCTTTTACCTACTGCCGATCTTTGTGGAAGAGAAGTAGTTGTGAAAATCATTTAGGGAGTTAAGTAGGAAGAGTATTTGTATTTTTTAAAATTATAAATAAATAATACAACGCAACAGTTATTCACCTAAAAAGAACATCAAATCCATATGTAAAATCATGACCTCTAAACTAATTAAAGTTTTTAAAAATGATGTGTGTATAAACTTCATGAAAATAGTATCTTATGTGCTTGAGTTCCTTTAGATCTTCTTCTGTGCACATTATTTGATTTTGTTAGTTGTCTTCTATATAATTATCAATGATTATATGTTCTGATTCTTTCTGTGTCTTTGGGTATAAGAGTGTTTCTAGAGAGAAGAATAAAAAAAATTACATATATTCATATGTGTGTCTATATATATATATATAGACACACATACATATACACACACACTCACACACACACACACGTGTGTGTGTGGAGAGAGAGAGATTGAGATTTATGTGTGTTTTTCCATTTAGTCCTGGAATTCCCCTAATTTAAGAAACCAACTGGAAATTTCCTCTTGGCTATTTTCTACCACTTTACTACATTTTAAATGTTTAGGTAGAAGCAGTGTAGCCTTTGCAACTTGAGTGAAGAGAATTTTATGTGGTTAAATCATTGATTCAGTCTGACTTCTATTTTCTTGCTTAGTCAAGGCATTTCTTTGTTTCTCCTGTATACAAAAGAAGAAATGGACCACAGGCATGTTAACAGGTGTTATTGTCAAGTTCTTCTCTGATCTGAGAAAAGGGTGCTCAGTTTTATAGCTTTTGGGATAACAAAAATCCCATGAAGGTATTATCTAAGGTAGATAAGATAGTGAAGGTATACAAATATGGTAGATTAAGGAAGTATAAAATGTAACTAGCTCTGAAGGAACAGATAAAACAACAAAGCATAATTGATGTCAGTAAGTTAATTGAAGCAAGTATTCAAGCACTTTCATTGTTCTGCTTCAAGGTAGTAGCAGGCTGCCTGTGGGAACAGACATAGTTTCTCAGGTTAGCAATATCTAGTCTGCCCATAGCCTTTTGCAGTAATGCCAGGCTTTGTAGCAAACAAAAAAAAAGTTTGCTTTGAATTTTGGTTGCCGATCACCTAAAGGTAAATGACCTGTAACTGCAAAATAGTAGTCAGTATTTCGTAATAGTATTTTCAAAGTCAAAATAGATATTTTTTTCTTCTTTTTTTAAGGGCTTTTGCTTGGGTTTCCTTACACAACTTGACAGAGCATCACACCCTTTAGTTCAGAAACTCATTTGTCAACATGTTATATCCAGCAATGTCAAAAGTCTCCTTAAACAGGTATGTTCATTTTGATTGTTTAGACTAATATTAGGGATATGTTCATATCAGAGTTTCAAATCAATTTAGTATAGATGAGTTGGACAAATGAAAGGCCATGTTAAAATCTTGAATCCTGTCAACGATTCAGCTTTCATTCATTGATGTATCTACTGTATGCAAAGCATTGTGGTATTTGTAAGAATCTACACTAAGTGTAGAATTGAGAGATGCTGAATAAAATGGGTGTTACACAAGGACTAACATCCTTGTATGTATGCTCTTTAAGGATAGAAATAGTGTTTTGTTTTCTAAATCTTGGTGTCTGTCCATACCTACCCCCACATATTCCCCTCAGTCTACTACCATGATTTTTACATTTTTGGAGGGTGGAAGGGAAGGACCCAGGAATGAGCTTTCATTGGTACAGGGAACTCCTTTCAATGAGAAAGCTGTGCAACAGTGTAGATTGGCATTTACTCACAATTTATAGTCTTAGAAAGTTGCCTTGGCAAACTGACAGATTAAGTGATTTACCCAAGGCCACACAGCCAGTACATAACAGAGGAGGCACTTGAATGCAGGTCTTCCTGAGTGAAATCAACTCTTCACTGCTCCATGTGGCTGACTATCTGCACATAGTGGGTTCTTAGTACAAATTCACTAAATTGAATTACTGGTTAATGAATATTCCAGTTACTAGCAGTTGCAGTCTTTGTAAGTTTGAAAGGAAGGACTAGTAGGCTTATTCTCTCAATTATTGATGAAATCTCATTTAAAAAACCCATTTTCTGTAATTTAGTGACAGTATTTTTTGTGGTTTGTGATGATTAATTAAAAAGCAGTTCTTCCTCTTCCATCACTCCTCTAGAGTGTTAAATCGAACAGAGGTAGCCACATGGTGCAGTGTGAGCTAGCTTTGGATTCCAGAGGAACTGGGTTCGTTTTTGGCATCAGCTGGCTGGGTGACCCGGGCAGTTAACACTGAGTACTTCTCCCAAACTCTAAAGTTGCAGAATAGACTGTTTTGTATTGATAGACTGAATTCCCTCTTACTGGTCTAAAATATAAGAAGTGCTATAGCCAACAGTCCCTGGTCCTGGAATCTTGAGTGTCTGAGAACTAATGCTTTCAGGGAGGGCCTTTCAATCTCTGTAACCTTTATTCTCACTGTCCCCTGATGAGAGTCTCCTAAAATCTACTATCTTATTTATCCATCAATGTGCTGTAGCCATCTGGAATCTAAGCTGATTGTTAAATTTTTTCATTGGCAAACTCTACAAATTGAGGCTTGATTTATTGATTTGATGATACTGTTCAGGAAATATTTATCAAGCACCTACTATGTGTGCCAGTTGTTGTTTAGCTGTTTCAAAAGTGTCTGACTCTTCATGCCCCATTTGGGGTTTTCTTAGCAATGGTAATGGAGTAGTTTGCCATTTCCTTCTCTAGCTCATTTTACAGATGGGGAACTTAGGCAGACAAGGTTAAATGACTTGCTCAGAGTCACACAGCTGGTAAGTGTCTGAAGCCAGATTTGTACTCAGGAAGATGAGGCTTTCTAACTTCAGGCCTGGCACTGTATCCATTGTGCCACTTAGCTGCCCACACACCTACTATGTTCCAGATCCTGTGCTAAATGCTGGGGATACAAATAAGAAAAAGACAGTCTCTGTCCTCAGGGAGCTTACATTCTAATGGTCATGTAGGGGCATGGTGAAAAGGAATATGGAGTTGAAACTAAAAGTAACTTAGATGGCACATGAAGAGATGATTAGGGATTTGAGGCCTCTATAAAGGGAGGCTCTAGAAAGAGTTTTTTGCTCAGCCCTCCTATTTTCCAAACAAATGTAGAGGCAACGGAGGGTATTCATGGGGTGTGAGTACCAAAGCTTAAGGAATCTAAAATGATGATGACTTCATCTGAGAGATGGGGGCAGCATGATAAAGATGATGTTGAAACCAAGCAGAATAATTGGTAGCAAATATTGATTGTCTAGACTTAAGAAAGTGATGTAGAAAACGTTAATAATGTAGATTAAATTTAAAAGTGTGTCATGCATACATTTTCTTTCTTCAGAGATTCAGTTATTAGACAGCTACCAGACTACCCTTGCCTATATTGGTATTAGGACATTTTTCTTGGGATGTGTCTTAAATGTCCCTCAAAGAGCTGTCTTATATACCTTTCAGAGAATTTTGGAGATTCAGATCATGATACAAAATCCCTTCTGCAGTATAGCATTGGTCTCTTTTATAAGATGCTGGTTTATAATAATTGCATATTTTGGGAGATTTTTTTTTTAAGAGAAGAGAGGAAAATCTAATGAAATGATATATTCTTGTGAAACTTTTGGGTGAACTGTAATCTTGAACATTTAAGATTTGATGCTTAAATTCTTTTATTCTGTAAGCTGTTTTATTATTTCTTACTTGGAAGAAATTTGACTGGTCCATTTCACTGTTGTGAATACCAGAAGGAACTGGCTTTCTAGAGAAGTTTCCTTTCTTTTCTTTTTTTTTCTGTCTCGATCTATCCTTACTTGAAAGAAAGTAAGAATGGGTTTCTGATTGTGTATTATTTTTGTAATGTATTTCTTTCAGCCCATTCCAGAGCCTAAGGGAGGTCGGCTTATCCAGATCGAAGGATACTGGATTTCGGTGGGAGATAAGGAGCCCACAATAGATGAAACATATATACTCACTCCTTCTGTTAAACTTAACCTGAGAGATATTGTCAGAGTCGTCTCTGCAGGGTATGGTAGTTCTTTTTCTTCCTTCTTATATGTTGCTTCAGTAACTGTACAATTTGACAATTTGGGGTGCACAAGATTTCATATACTTTTTATGATAATTTCTTAATTTTTTTTTTACATCGTATACTCTTCCTGCTATATTTCTCTCTCCCCTCCCGCCCCCAGCCCACTGAGAAGGCAAGAAATGTGATATCCATTATACATTATACGTATGAAGTCATGCAAAACATATTTCCTTATTAGCTATATTCTCCTTCCTTCTCCAGTCCCTCTCCCACCCCTTTTCCCCTCCCCCCAAAAGCAAGAAAAATAAGTTTAAAAAAAATATGCTTCAGTTTGCACTCTTGAGTCTGCCAGTTTTCTCTCTGGAGGTGGATCACATTTTACCTCATGAGTACTGTGGAGTTCTGTTGGATCATTATATTAATCAGAGTTACTAAGTCAGTTGATTATCTTTATAATGTTGCTATTACTGTATAGGTTATTCTTATAGTTCTGTTTACTTCACTTTGCATCAGTTTATACAAGTGTTCCCAGGTTTTTCTGAAATCATTTCCTTCATCATTTCTTATAGCACAATGGTATTGCATCAGATTCATATACCATAATTTATTCAGCCATTCCACAGTTGAGGGGCATCCCTTCAGTTTCCATTTCTTTGTTAACCATAAAAAGAGCTACCATAAATATTTCCGTACATATGGTATTCAGTAAAAATTTAAGTGAAACACCAAAATTCAGGGTGTTTGAATTTTTACTAAGAGCGTAGAGAAAAAAGGATCCCAGTGTGACTTCCACCAAAGTCTTCTTCCAGTGCTACATTGTGAGAAACATGGAGTTGATTCTGGGTTTCTGAAAACTTTGCCAGTAAGAGCACAAGTCTCTGATAGGTCCTACAAGGCTGGAAAACAGTTATCCAAGGACCAAGCCTAACTAAGCTTGGAGAGGCTCATCATTCAATAATGAGTCATAGAGCTTCAGCTACAAAAGACCTTAGAACTCATCTTACAGACAAAGAGCAGACCAGGGCAATTAAGTGACTTGCCGGGGTCACACAGGTAGGAAGGCCCAGACTTGAGGTTTGATTCCAGAAAGTCTTGACTCAAAGCCACTGCTGCTTTCACTCTATTACGTGATGAAGTCTGGGGCTCAGAGTGATTCAAAAAACCACCTATTCTGCTATAGAAGAGTTAGGGTCTGCCTCAGGGGAAAGGAGGCAGTCCACGTGAATGAATGGTTGCTCTTTTGAAGTGTTTGAAATGTTATTAAAATTTAAACTTTAAATTAAATTGAACTTTAGCAAAATGCTAAGTTGATTTTCTCTGTATGGTCTACTTACTTCTGATCTCTCCCCTGTTTGTGTCTGTGTCAAGCTTGGTTGTCACTGTTGGTTTTATAAAATAAAGACTTGGTCAGTGTGGTGTATGCAGGGTGTCCCAGAAATCTCTTTGTGTAGTTCTTAACAGCTTAGAACTGCACTAAGACTTTTGAAACGTCATGTATATTACTTTTACTAAGGTGTCTTTGCTGTACATCACTCCATATGTTTTTTTGCAGATTTTTTTTTTTTTGCCATTCACTTTTGTAACTTTTCTATGCTGTGATAGTGTTCTGGATACTTCCACTTTTTGCATGTGACTTCTGTTTCCCTATCTCCAGGGCAAGTTGTTATCAGGGTTTTTTCTACAAAAATTTTTGTATACATGGGTTTTTTTTTTTACCTTTTACTAAATATTCTTAGAATATAGCCATAGTAGTGGAAGAGCTCAGTCAAAAATTATGTTCCATCAACATTTAGTAGAACAAGACAGTGCAGTGAAGAAGAGATTCTGACTTTAATAGTTAGGTCCTAGGTTCAAATCCTGGCCTTGCATGTTAGCTAAGGCAAATTACCCAGACCTCTCTGGGCCTCATTTTTCTGTACTCCCAGAATGATATAGAGATGCTCCTCAAAGTTTTTCGGCTTTAAGTCTGTGATTGAGTGTGGTCCAGTTTCCCCGCAGCCTTTCCTCCACTGAATTTTATCCATAGATTTTTTTTGACAATTTTGGTATGAGAAAGATATTTTCTCATTGTTTAAAATTTTTTTTTTCTGATTTAGTTAAGAATTTTAACCATTTTCCAAGTAGTTATTAACAGATTGATATTTCCTTTAAAAATTTTGTTCTTGGGCCATTTTTCTTCCACTGAGTAATAAGTATTATTTTTACTTAATTATTTTAAGGTTTTTATTTGTTGCTTTCAAAACTCTACCTGTCAGATTTTTATCAGATATATTTAATGTAAAGTGTTTTTTTCTGCTTAATGTGTCTTTATTTGGGGAGTATTTCTTTTTATAGTAAAACTATTTTTGTTTTTGTATTATCTATTTTATTTGCAATGATTTATTTCCTTTATTCCATAAAAATTCTCCCCATGCTTGAACTGTATTTTTCCATAACTTTTACTTATTTTTCCTTTGCTCATCCAGTTGGAATTGATTGTAGTATGCACTGTGATTGTAGTGTGCCTTTACAGCTATTTTCCCAATTTTTATTCTTTTATTGCTTAGTATTTTGTAATTTTTCAGTTTGTTACTAATCTCCTATTTGCACTAACTAGGCTTTATTTTTCTGAGTTTTCCATTCTGTTTCAGTGAACTCTGAAGCATTTTTCTTCTTCTTCCTTCCCTTTCCTTCTTGCTCCTTTCCCTTTTTCTCTTCCTCTTTCCCTTTTCCTCCTATCCCTATTCCACTATTTCTGTCAGTATTCCTATTCCTGTCCCTAACTAGCTTGGTGACTTTTTACTTTCTTTTTTTGGATAAGATTTTGTACTCTAATTTTTTTTTAAGCTTCAGATGAAGTTTTAAGAGATAAAACTCAGCCAGCTCCACTGGAAGTCCTAGCACCAGAATAAAAAAATCTAGATTAAGCCTTTTGTCCTAAAACCAAATTGTATGGAAAGAGTACTAGCATTCACATCCCCATCTTTATCAGAGTATTCTTAGTGAATGAGTATTATTAGCAGATGTTCCCTGGCAACACACTCAGTCCACCTAGTCTCTCTGTAGTCAATTCTTTCAGCTCTGTAGTCTTAGGCACTTTTGCTTGAATCTGGTTATTACAAAAAGACAAAGCCTTCTTCTATCCCTTTGGTTTTCACCTAGGAACAAGAAAATAAAATTAAAGAATCTTTCCAGATCCAAGTTGCAGTGTAGGTTGTTAGCATTTCTACTATGCATTGTATTCAAAGAACAAATCCTATTTTATTCTCCTCCATGAGACAGTTTGTTTAAGAAATAAAAGTATGTTTAATCCTTCCATATGAAGGTTCTTTCATTTAGCAACTCCTTAACCTTGCTTAAATTCCCAGGGTTTAGGGTCTAGGTGCATTGCCTTGATTAACATAAAGGAAATCAAAACATAAATGTGTTTGGGCAAGGAAAATAGTTGTATATTTATCCCCCTTTAATATATATGTGTGTGTGTTTATTTAATCCAAGTAATCCTGTATTATTTTTCTTGTTTCAATGATTCATCTTTTAAAGAACCTACCCAGTGCTGATTCAGGGAGAGACATCTGTTGGTAAGACTAGCCTAATTCACTGGCTGGCTGCAGCAAGTGGGAATCACTGTGTGCGGATTAACAACCATGAACATACTGATATTCAGGAGTATATTGGTTGCTACACATCAGATGCCTCAGGGAAGCTGGTATTTAAAGAAGGTAGGGTTGACAGTCTACCTAATGTGTTTAGGTCTTCCGTTACATGTTTCTGTGACATTCCTAACTCCCTGAGCCTGCATAAAGGTGATATAGTAATTTCTGTATATAAAAATTTACAAAAGTCTTCTTTTTATGGTACCCTTTTCTGAATTTTAAGGAGATCTATCTAGGTGGCCTAGGCAGTCACCTTTTCTTTAATTCAACAAGCATTTATTAAATACCTTCTATATACCAGCCATTATACTAGACATTAGGGATATAATTGGAAACCAAAACATTCTTGCCTTCAAGGCTCTTATATCCCATTGGACCACATTAACCATTGCTATGGTATAGGGCTCTGGACTGTGTCAGTGCTACTGGACAACTTAATTTCATAAGGTGTTGTGTTAGGCACTCTTATTCCCAGAAATATGTGGGAGGGGAGGGGAGGGGGAAGAAGTTCACGCAATTGAGTGATTTAAGTGGATCAAGATGACAAGGTTAGGAAATGTTGAGGAGGAAGCATTTTTTTATACATAGTTTACTTCAATGAAAGAAGAAGCGATTGTTATCTTGGCATAATAGAAACCATCTCCCTGTTTGTCAGATGACTGTGTTATCTTTTTTATAATACAGCTGTCCTCAAGGAAGATATAATTTTAGAACTAACAGTGTAGCAAATTAATAATTGTCTACTCTAACCTTTTATTTGTAACCAGTTTTATGTTAAAATGACGAGAAGTATCTTATAAAATTATTGTCTCCATCTTTTTCCTCTCAAGGTGTCCTTATTGATGCTATGAAAAAAGGCTACTGGATTATTTTAGATGAATTGAATTTGGCCCCCACAGATGTGCTGGAGGCATTGAACAGGCTTCTGGATGACAACCGGGAATTGCTCATAACAGAGACCCAAGAGGTTGTGAAAGCACATCCTCGCTTCATGCTTTTTGCAACCCAGAATCCTCCTGGCCTCTATGGGGGCCGAAAGGTTTGTAAAGCCCATCTTTTGTGGTGTTTAGTAATGATTTCATTCTGTGAATATTCTTTCTAGATTGAATTGTTTCTTTTTTAATTCTAGAGAATAGGAGGGTTTTTTTTTCTTCTTATTCTTCTTGTCCTTGTTATGAGTAAGCTGTTGCTTAGAAGATTAGATGAGCAAAAATTAACTTTTTGTTTTCATGCTGCTCTTTCTGTCTTCCAGGTGCTCTCCCGAGCCTTCCGAAATCGTTTTGTGGAGTTGCATTTTGATGAGTTGCCTAGCACTGAGCTGGAAACAATATTGCATAAACGCTGCAGTTTGCCACCTTCTTATTGCAATAAGTTGGTTAAAGTCATGCAGGATCTACAGGTAACGACTGAAATTCATCTCTCAGTGAACTTCCGAATTCCCTCCTATTGATCCTTGGTTCAGATCCCAGCCCTTAAACTTATTACCTGTGTAACCTTGGGGAAGTCATTTAATTTCTCTGGGCCTCAGTTTTCTTATGTTTAAAATGAGGTTTTCGGACTAGATGACATCTAAGGTATCTCTAAATGCCTCTTTGAATCTGTCATGCAATAAAATTTGCAGCATTCATTCCCCATAATTTCCTACCTCTGTATAGAGAGTAGGGAAATGATTATTTGTAATATATTGAAAAGTTTGTTTTAGAAGTCTTTCTCAGACTTGTCCAGGTTTCATATCAGAATGTATTTCAGCTTGGATAAAAGTAATAATTTAGTAGATGACGCAAGAAAGCATTTATTAAATGCTTACTATGTGCCAGGTACTGTGTTCAGTGGCTGGTGATACAGATACAATAAAAAAGAAAGATAGTTGTTGTCCTGGGTAGACTCCATTTTCATGTTTATGTTACATCAATGGGAGCTTAAAAGGGGTTGAAGTCTGGAAAGTCAGAAGTACAGACAAGAGGTTTGGCCCCTCTTCTAAATTGAAGAAGCTCCAGGAGGAAATCACCTGTAGGAGAAGAGGACTGGCAGAGACAAGGGATGTTCCGGAGTGGAAAGGTTAAAGGGGCTAATGGATGTTCCAGGGCAAGGAGGTTCTAGGGTAAGACTGCAGCTAAGTTGTGATGTTGAAGTCAGATGCACTTCCAGGAAGACAATGCAGGCTGTTAGTTTCCCTGGAGTTCTAACTTGCTTCTTTAAACCTGTGTTCTAAAGTACTCTAGGTATTTTAAAGATGTTTGCTCTTCAGTTTTTGAGTTTATGTGTGTATTTTTGTATGTTATTAAACACATTCCCATTAAAGTATCACTTCAGAAAGCTTTCTTATAATTATCATTGTAATTCCATACTTCTCAGTATTGTTTGATCAACCCCTTATTCTAAAGTATTAGGATGTGGTTTGAAAGTGGATAATGACCCAGAGTGGTAAAAAATGAAATAACACTTTCTGATTTGTCATGGTGGAATGAATTTTTGTTAAAGGTTTTGCAGATTTTGGGGATTTTTACCTCTTCATAAATCATATGTATGTAGTTCTGTGAATTTGGTATTTAATAGTTTTCTTTGGTTGCTTTGCTAGTCCTATCGTAGAGGATCTTCCCTTTTTGCTGGAAAGCAAGGCTTCATCACTCTTCGGGATCTTTTCCGATGGGCTGAACGGTACAAATCAGTTGAACAGACAGAGAAGGAGTATGACTGGCTTCAGCATTTAGCAAATGATGGTATGCTTTTGTTGTCTTTTTAAATTGGCAAAGTTGGGTAGATACTTGGTCATTTTATTTATTTTTACTTCTGTTTTTTCTTAACTTTTTTTTTGTAAGACAACATAATGCATAAATAGAATCAATTGACCTTGCTAAATAATTTCATACTCATATTAATTTAAATGCATATTATGTAATAACAGTTTTTCAGTAACTCCCTCATAAGTCCTTATGAGAATTTATTTTTTGTTCACTCTCATTCACTTTTCCTCTTATATAGTGGTAGTTATTGTACACTTAATTCTTTGGGTTCTACTTTTTTTCTGAGGTTTTTTTTTTTGCATTTTTTCTTTTTTAATTTATTTATTTTTTCAGCATTTTACTTCCACATTTTCAACATGTACTTCCGCAAGATTTTTGAGTTCCAGATTTTCACCCTATTTCACCCCTCCCCCCAACCCAAGATGGCATGCATTCTGAATATCCCTTCCCCTAGTCTGCCCTCCCTTCTGTCTCTCTCCCCCTTCTCTTACCCCTTCCCCTTCCATTTTCCTTTAGGGCAGGATAGATTTCTGTACCCCATGTCCTGTATTTCTTATTTCCTAGTTGCATGTGAAAACATTTTTGTTTTTAAAACTTTGGGTTCCAAATTTTCTCCCTTCCTGTCTCCCCACCCACCCTCATTGAAAAGGCAAGCAACTCAGTGTACATGTTATACATGTGTACAGGTTATACATGTGCAGTTATGCAAAATGCCTCCATAGTAGTCATGTTGTGAAAAACTGACTCTTATTTCCCTTAATCCTATCCCGCCCCACCCCCCATTTATTCTATTCTTTCTTTTGACCCTGTCCCTCCTCAGAAGTGTTTGCTTCTGATTACCCCCTTTCCCAATCTGCCCTCCTCTCTATCATTCTCCTGTTCTCTTGTCCCCTTCTCCCCCCATTTTCCTGTAGGGTAAGACAGATTTCCATACCCAATTGAGTGTGTATGTTATTCCCTCCTTAAGCCAAATCCTGTGAGAATAAGATTCACTCATTCCCTCTCACCTTCCCATTTCCCCTCCACTTGTAAGAGCCTTTCCTTTTCTGTTTTTTTGTGAGACAATTTATCCCGTTCTACTTCTCCCTTTCTCCCTCTCCCAGTATAGTCCTGTCTCATCCCTTAATTTTATTCACTGGATATGGCCCCTTCATCTTCAACTCACCCTGTGCCCTCTATCTATCTGTATCTATATCTATATATACATACATACAATTTTTTTCCCTCCAACTACTCTAATACTGACAAAGGTCTCATGAGTTATAAATATCTTTCCATGCAGGAATTCTACTTTTTTTCTTTTGCATTATTTTGTAAGGGTCCTTTTAGATCTCTCTTTCTCTCTCTCTCTCTTTCTCTCTCTCTCTCTCTCTCTGGTTAGGCAATGGGGTTAAGTGACTTGGCCAGGGTCACACAGCTAGTAAGTGTTATGTGTCTGAGGCCGGATTTGAACTCAGGTCCTCCTGACTCCAGAACTGGTGCTCTATCCACTGCGCCACCTAGCTGCCCCCAACCTTTTAGACCTCTGTCCTTCATCCTTGTGGGTGTTGATTGCATTATGTAGTATGTCAGTACGCTAATACTGATAGATTAAATAAACAATACTTTACATTCTGAAAAGGAGTCAGGAAGACCTGCATTTGAATTTCACTGAAGATCTAAGTGACTCACCTAGAATCTCACAATTATTAAGCTATGTTTCCTTATTGGTAAAATGGGAGAGTTGTCTTTAGCACCTCTAGTCCATCCCTTAAGCTATGATTACATGAAGCTCGAGTAGAAGGTGTAAAGTTAGGAGACAGACATTTGCTTATTCTTACCCTAACATTTCTTCTGGTTTTATTTCCAGGTTTTATGCTTTTGGCTGGCCGAGTTAGGAAGCAAGAGGAAGTGGATGTTATACGGGAAGTGTTGGACAAACATTTCAAAAAGAAGTGTTGTCCACAGTCCCTTTTCTCAGAAGAAAGTGTCCAAAAATTGCTGGGTAAGTTGAGAGGTAATGTTAGAGAATATATCTTGAGTTGTCAAGAGACAAAACTTCCTTAAATTAATCTCTTTTTGATTTTGTAGGCAAATTTTCTGTTCAGTTATCCACCTTGAAGTCCAAATTCAGTCACATTGTGTGGACTGAAGATATGAGGAGATTGGCTGTTCTGGCCGGAAGGGCATTAGAGTTTGGAGAACCCGTCCTACTGGTGGGAGATACTGGGTAAAAGTCTATGATTCTTTGAACTGTTGCAGGGCTTGAGATAGTAATGGTACTTCGTTGGATTACCTCGGCAGAGTTCTGGGTGCTCAGAACATATTAATTTGAATTATCCTTTGTAGTTTTTTGAGTGACAGTGTGGCATAATGGATAGAGGGCTAGAATTGAATCCAGAAGATCTGGGTTCAAGACCTGTCTCTGACACATACTGACTGTATTATCTTGAGTATGTCACTTAGTTTCTGAGTGCCTTGGACAACTCTCTGAGGCTCTGTGAATTGCAGAGCAGTTGACAATCTCTGTTCATAGAAGGAGTTTCTTCACCTGTACCAGTTCCCTATGCCAGTGGAATTACAGGTCTGTGTTTCCTATGCCACCTGTCTCCCTTCCCATTTTTTTTAAAGAAGCAAGTAAATTGCCCACTACTTTATTTACATTCTCTCTTCTTCCCATTCTTTTATGAAAAAGAAACTTTACTTTTGATGTAACTAAGAAATTATTTTCTTTTAATTCTGTAATTGACAAGTGTCTTTTAAGTTCATTTTTTAAATGAAAGATTTATAGTGGGAATATGTGGAGAAGAGCCAGAGTTGGCCACGTTTTCCTCAGAAGTTTTTAGGGTAGTGGATGTTTTTTTCCCATCTTTTAAAGGTCACTAAGAGAAGTAGAAAAAGATACATTAGTCAATGAAGAAGGTTCTGTTGTGAGGAAAGGAAAAAAAGGCCAGCACAACAGTGGGGCTGCTGTGGTGGGAGCATCTCATCTGTTGCTTTAATGATGCTTCTACCTGATGCTTATTTCATGAAATGTCCAGTTAGTGACTGTTATATTAAGGAATCTTACTCAGCCTGAGGTTTTAGAGGGTGTTGATTAGAGGCATGGAGAGGCAGCATGGAATGGTCTTGAAGTCAGGAAGACATACCTAGGTTCAGGTGCCTCCTCTGAGGTATACTGGCTGTGTCACCCTAGGCAAGTCACTTGACCTCAGCGCTGGTAGAAGGCCTCACCTGGAAGTTTCCTATACCTATGAAATCACAGTGTGCTTCCTCTCCCTATTGTGGGTATACATTGTCTGTTTGTTTACCTTCTGTTTCGTTGTGACAGGTGTGGGAAAACGACTATCTGCCAAATTTTTGCTGCATTAGCAAAACAGAAATTGTATTCAGTCAACTGCCACTTGCACATGGAGACATCTGATTTCCTGGGAGGTCTCCGACCAGTCAGACAGAGGTCAAAGGAGGTTTGTTCCTTAGCATTATGTGTCTGAGGCATTATTGTTCAGTCTGGGGTTTCCTGATTCCAGGTGCCATTTTGACCAAGAACTGTGTCCCTTGGATGCCATTTCTCTGCCCTCTGCAGGGGGCTTTAAGGGCAGCATGGGCTTCCAACTGTTGTTCTAGATTTTTCCTGTTTCTTTGTAATATAGTTAGCAGCCCGTTGCATAAATCAAACGTACATTTTTGTCAGTCAGTAAGCACTGATTAAGCACTTTTTATGTGCAGGGATGGGGAACCTATGACCTTGGGGCCACATGTGACCCTCTAGGTCCCCAAGTGCAGCCCTTTGACTGAATCCAAACTAGGCAGAACAAAACCCCTTAATAGAAGGATTTGTTCTGTGAAGTTTGGATTCAGTTAAAGGGCTACACTTGAGGACCTGAAGGGCTACATATGGCCTTAAGGCCGCAGGTTCCCTAACCCTAGTTTAGGCTCTGTTCTTACAAAGAAAAATAAAGATAGTCTTTGCCCTCAAGGAGTTTACATTCTATTTAAAATTGTGAATATGTGTTAGTGTGTGTATATATATATATATGTTTGCATATTTGTTCTCCTGAAATGATAGATCTTTTTTATTTTTCACTTCTTTTTCATCTCTTAGGAGAATTTTGATCACTCCAGACTCTTTGAATGGCATGATGGGCCCTTAGTGTTGGCAATGAAGGAGGATGGCTTTTTTCTTTTAGACGAAATTTCACTAGCTGATGATTCAGTCTTGGAAAGACTCAACAGGTATGTGTCAGTAATAGTAACACTAACAACAACCTGACATTATATAACTTTTGAAGGTTTGCAAATAATTTTTAAGAATTTTATTTTTTTCTCCCTCCCACACCTTTTTTTTTTTTTTTTTTTTTTTTTGGTAAATTTGTTTTTAGTTTTCAGCAATCACTTTTTAAACTTTTGAGTTTTAAATTTTTCTTACCCTCCCTCCCCACCTCCTTCCCCAAGATGGCGTGCAATCTGATATAAGCTTTACATATTCATTCCCATTAAACATATTTTCACATTAGTCATGTTGTAAGGAAGAATTAGAATCAATAGGAGGAACCACAAGAAAGAGGAAACAAAACAGAAGGGAAAAAAAAAAGAGCAAATAGTATGCTTCGATCTACGTTCATACTCCATAGTTCTTTCTCTGGATGTGGATAGCGTTTTCCATCGTGAGACTTTTGGAGATGTCTCAGATCCTTGCATTGCTGAGAAGGGTTAAGTCTATCAAAGTTAGTCATTGCACAGACGTGGCTGTTACTGTGAACAACGTTCTTCTGGTTCTGTTCACTTCGCTTAGCATCAGTCCCCACACACCTTCTTAGGAGGGAAAAAAAAGAAAAAGAAAACAAATTCCATTATTGCTTAAATCCCCCAAATAATGTCTCATTATACACCCTGAGCCCATCACCTCTTTATGGAATTGTGGGTGGTTGTGTTGTTCCGCATTCGTAAGTCTTTCAGAGTTGTTTTTCTGTTTTTACAGTGTTGTTATTGATACTTGCAACATCCCCATGACATAGGCAGTACAGAGGTTTATTATTCCATTTTTATAGGAACTAGGACTAAGGGAATCTAAGTGATTAACCCATAGTCAAAAAACTATTAAGTACCAGAGCTGGTATTTGAGTCTAAATTTTACAACTTCCAAGCCCATCACCCTTTCACTACGGGTTGGCATCCTTTCTTTCAGTTTTAACAGATGTAGAAGAGAATTTGTGTTACAATCTCTGGAAATCTTCAAGGGTAGCTGATTTTTTTCTGCATGATTGATATGCATGGTGCAAGTCACTGGAGAAAGGGAAGTTTGGGAAAGTAAGGAAATAGGCTAAATAAATCTTGAGTAATTCTTCTGGAACTTAATTATTTCTGTGAAACCCATTCTTGCTTTGAGGAAGAACTGAGATTATAGACGGATGTTAGATCTGAAAGGTCCTTTAGGAGATTTGTTCCAAATCAGTACCTCTACTCAGCTGAAGCATTGTTGTATCCATGTTACAGATAAATAGGATCATCTGCTCAGAATTATAGATTTAGAGCTGTAAGGAACCTCAGAAGTCATCTAGTCCAGCCCCCTCATTTTACAGATGAGAAAGCTAGAGCCTGCAGGACTGGAGTGACGTCAGCCTGAGGTTACACAGAGTTAGGGGTTTGAGCCTATGTCCTTAGACTCCAAATGCAGTGCTCTTTTCTCTGCTTCATTCTCTGCCTCCCTAGCAAGAGTTAAAATGTGAAATGGATCACATGTGTGTTAGGCTGTTTCCTACCTCTGCTGTCCATCAGATGGTCTAATGAAAAGAATTTTTGAGGAAGCACAGCATTGGGTCACAGGACACCTGCAGGTTAAGGCCATAGGCCTTGAGTACTACCCTTTGCTTACTAGCTTTCTTTGTGATTCAGAACACCTCCTTTTATTGAACAGTAGCTTAAATGGGGAGTCTGGTAGAAAGACACAGTTTTCTTTTTTCTGCTTAGGAAGCTATGCCCTTATAAGGGGATTGTGAAGAGCTTTATTTTTTTGAATATGCATGATGCTTATTTTAAACCTGAAATCAGATAAAGCAATGATTGGGTATACAAGACTTCTCTCATTTTCCCTCTTCCCTATTATTTTGCCTTTTAGTGTCCTTGAAGTGGAAAAGACCCTGGTATTGGCTGAAAAGGGTAGCCCAGAGGAAGACAGTAGTGAAGTGGAACTGCTAACTGCTGGGAAGAAATTCCGTATCTTAGCCACCATGAACCCTGGGGGTGATTTTGGAAAAAAGGAGGTAAATTGCATGTCTCTTATAGAGTAATATGCTTTGGATTCAAACAGATATTTATTTAAAAAATTTTCAAATTATAAATTTAATAAGTATTTTTTAAAAAGTCAAATAAATGTACCAAACAAAGGTATACTCTTTCCCTGACTTCCCAAGACAAAATGAAATGAATTAACAAGTAAGCAAGCAATGGAAAGTCTTTTGTTCTGTTCCTTTTCTAGGCCTGTCCTAAGTTTACTATTTTGGGCTCTGCTTCCTTAATTTTCTTTTCTGCCTTTAAAAAATACATGTTTTATACTTATCAATATTTCTAATTAATAAATTATTTATACTTACTTTAAAAATACATGGCTAATAAGTTATTAATGTGGATACATTTAAGAATCTGCTGATTTTACTCTGTACGTGTTACCATATTTCCATGTAGAAATCATAATAAAAAATTTTTTAACAGCATAATAATATTCTATATCTAATGTCTCATAACCTTTTCAGATATTCTACAATTGTTGGATGTATATAGGTTTCTAATTTTCCAAGAAACTATCTCTTGACATCATAACGACATTTTCCATTTCATGGTTTATGAACATGTTGTGAATCTGTTACAGTTATAGAGCCTGACTAACATTGAAATTAACAGAAAAAAAATGGACACTTGTTTGAAATTGGGGTGGTGGGGATGGGGGGGACAAACAGAAGTAAAACATTACATTTCAGAGAAATGATTTCTGATGTTACCTATGTAGTTTTAAAATCCCAGCAGATGCACCATTTTAAAAAAGCAGATTATCTCCTCTTTATTCCTCCACCTGCTTTTTCATTGAATATATATAAAAAATATACTTTAATCTTGTGATTTGAACAGATCTATTCCCTTTCCCTTGGAGTGGCATCTTTTGAGTAAGGTTAATAGTAATTTATGGGGTATTTTCCTCAATTCCAAATTTACTTAGGTTTTGAATAACTTAGTTTATCCACTTAGGAGTGTTCCACTCCTGAAACTTCCAGTTAAACTTTTCTATCTTGTGGAAGGAACCAGCTTTGTTTTTAAAAGATATTTAAGTGACACCTGGGTTTTGTTAGTCAAATTATTAAAAGGGCTTCAGGATGTTCATGAAGTGTGCTAAGGAAGAGAAATGGTGATCCTGAATGAAAGTAATTAAGATTCCATGAAGCTGCATGAAATGAGTAAAAGAAGCGAATATAAGATTTTTTTGTCGTTTTCCTTAATAGCAAACTAGAAAACAAGCAAACAAACCTCATAAAGCCATAACTGAGCTGAAAGAAAAGCTTCACAGAGAGTGGACTACAAAAGAAATAAATAGCAAGATGCTAAGCATGGACTTGCAATATGGCCTTTGTATTGAAGTGGCCTATTTGTAGGTGTTCTTGCCACAGCAAGCAGTAATATCAAAGGATCTCTTTGTGACAGTGCGTCATCATCTTGTTGGCCATAATGAACATGTGTCTTATGATGGGACACCCAGTCTTTTCTTTGTCAGGAAGTGACTTTATATTTTCCTAAGGCCATTCATAGTATTGAAGTTGATGAGCCAAAGGTATAGTTGCTGTTTGTTTCCCTTGTTACTAGGAATTCTTCTAAGCCATGGGGAATGGGGTGTGTGGGCAGAAATATTCTTCATTTTCTACTACTAGACAAAAATCTGCTTTTAAGACTGTGATTTAGTGATATCTTCATAGACTTTAATTGTTTTTGGAGTTGTTCTCAGTTTACATGGCACCCTACCCAAGGGGTTAGGGTCACTGGACTCATAGGCAGCATGTACATAATGTTCTAACCATCTACTAAATAATTTACTTTTGTGATTTTGGAACACTGATAGAGGGGAGTGTGCCAATTGGAGTTTCAAAAGCACTTCCACGGTACTAAAATTATAGCTATTAAGCTCGTACTGATTTTTTCTCCCTTGCAGCTATCTCCTGCTTTGCGTAACAGATTTACTGAGATATGGTGCCCTCAAAGCAAGAGCCGCAAAGATTTAATTCAGATTGTCAAGCGCAGTGTTCATCCAGGATTAACTTTGGGGAAAGTAGACCATCAAGGTAAGAGATGGGGAAAGAGACACACAGAGTTGTGTTTCAAGGGGAAGGAATATAAGGAATTGGAGGCAGGCATGGATTTCAGCCAAGTTGGCTAATAGTCTTTGGCTACCATATCCATCTGGTTGTTCTTCATAGTATCTACTTCACCAGGATGTTTAAATTTCATCTCCTTCAACAAGAAAGAAGTTATATTTTAGTCTCTGTGTCATTCTCTCATATTTGCACTTTTGTGACTGCCATTGTAAGACTTAAGTTTTTGTAGAATGTGGTGGCAGAGAAGTAGCAATACATACCATAAGAATTTATTTAAAGGGCAGCTGTGTGCCTGCACTGTGATATGTGCTCAGGTTACAAAGATGTAAATGAGCCAGTCCTTGCACTTGAGGAGCTTACATGCCATTGTAAGTGTAATTGATGGGAGGGTCAGCTTTGGTGTCAGCATAGCCAGAGTTCGTAGCTTATCTCTGACACTTGCTGTGTGACCCAGGACAAGTCAGTTAACTTCTCAGTTCTCCAGGAGTCTTTGTGAGACTAAAAAATACATAACAGTTGATGATCTGCATTGGTATAGGGACTTTCTTCATTTGGTGCTCCGTATATGAATGAAATTACAGGTATAAACAAAGAAAAATGGTGAAAATAGTTAATTATTTGCTCAGAATGCCTTTGAGGGGAAAAAAAATTTGTAAAGTGTTGTGCGGGTAATGTTCTCATTAAAACACATTATGTACTTCTCACCTAATTTAATTGATTTCATTTAAAAATTAAATTAAATTGAAGCTAGTTCAGATCATTATAACACACTGTATCTTTCTTCCTAGATCCTGGTATTAAGGTATTATCTATATGATGTTATCCATAATTATTAAGGGTTTTTTTTTAAAAAATAACCTTCCACTGAACTCAAGCTGCTTTATTAAATTTATGCTTCTTAGCAAATGTTCTGCAGTTCAGATCATAGGTCTGAGTCTTACCACTTAGTTTTTTGGGCCCTGTGCTTCTGTTTAATGAATAGGATTCCCAGAGAGAAATCTCAAAAGAATGACTAACTTTTTTAAGTGTCATTGCCGCATAAATATATTGGGTAGCTGTGGGGATACAGCAGATGAGAGACAAGTTTGTCTCAGTTTCTACATCTAAGGGTTGGTTGCTAGTCCAAGAAACCAAGTAAGCAAATATTTATGTTCTCTACAGGTATAGAGTACTTGAAAGTCAGAGTCATTTTACTGCTATACACAGCACAAGGGGAAGGCTGCTGGTCTGGATTAAGAGTAACTCAGTGGTTAAAATCATTACAGAGAATTCTCTAGAGAGAATAATTTATGACAGCAAATGCTTTTTCCAGACCCTGTTTTTAGAGCAACAGTCATATTTTATAACAGAATTAAACTTGATCGTTTGCTGTTGGCTGTGTGTGAAAATTAACCTTCAGAAGGAGAAAGCTTGATAGAATTGTGGAAACAGACGAATTGAAATAATACGATCTTTTACTCTGTCTGGATTGAGACCCATGCTGGGGATGGCCCTCCCTCTTAACTATGTTAATTTAACAAAGATCACAATAGAAGGAACCCACTGTATTCATTCTGTTTCCAAAGAGTCCGTGAGTATATCTCATATTCCCCTGGAATGAAGAATCTCTCAGTACTACAGTGATCCTTGGAGCCTTGGGATTTGCCTTTGTGCTAATCAGCTTGTCCTTAAGGAGCTTACTTGTTCAGTATTTTCAGAGTTAGGTGGCAACAGTCTTCCCTAGGGAGTTATTAAGAGCTCTAGGGGAGTAGTGGTGTGGTAGAGAGAAAGGGAGACTTTTCTTCTCTCAATAGTTTTCCCTTTGGCATCTTTAAAAAGCAGCATCTCTCTTTTGTATTAAATGGCTTAGCAGCGGAATGGCTTTTGTTCATTTCTTTTGGACTTATTGTTTTATCCCTCCAGGATCATAGTAACATGCCCCTGAGGATAAGTTTTAAAAGTCAATTAAAAAATTCCACATTGTCAGAGATATAGACTTAAATTTTGGAGGGAAATTATATGCCATCTTCTAGGACCATTGTAGTCCCCAACTTCTGTAACTGAATTAGACCACAGATGCCATCTCTTGCAGCTCCCTCATTTTGCAAATGGGGAAACTGAGGCCAAGAGAGATGGAATGACTTGCCTGTGATCTCTCAGATAGCAGTTGGCAGAACAAGGATTTGAATTCAGGGTCTCTGACTCTGAATCTAGCACTCTTTTGACTGTACTACATTGTCCTGCAACTTACTGAGTCGCTTCAAATTGGGAACCAAACCAAAAAATACTTTCTAAAATTCTTGAACTTTCTAAAATTTCTAAAAATCATTTCCAGAGTTGAGCCAAATTTCCATTTCATTCACTGTGATTCTCCCCCTAAGAACAGCCTACTTTGGGACAATGTATCTTATTTGGGGGTTAACACTCTTCAGAGGTGCCTGTAGAGTTTGGTCTTAAAACTTCCTGCTCTCGTGTTTTAGGAACAGACATAGCTGAGCTTATGATGGACTTCATAGATTGGCTCACCAATCAGGAGTTTGGCCAAAGATGTGTCATCAGCATCAGAGATATCCTGTCCTGGGTCAATTTCATGAATATTATGAGGGCAGAAAATGCCTTGAAGGAGGGAGAAGAGGCCGTTTCTGCTGTAACATCTTTTGTCCATGCTGCATGCCTGGTGTATGTGGATGGAATAGGTTCAGGTAAGTTGGTAATGAGAGCCCTTAGGATCAGATGTTATACAAGCTTATATAATTGCTGTTTTCCAGTCTTTAACTGCAAATTCAGTTAACTAATTTATGTTTAATTTAGATATATTTTAGTTGGTTATAATTTATTAAAGTTGAACACATATAGAAATTGTTGTGCTATCCCCAAGGATCAGTCATATTCATTGATTTAGTTTCGGCATCAAGCACTCTTTTCATCCAGCTTCATCGTTATTGAGCAAAAGCTTGAAGTGAATTGACCTTCAGCCTTACATAAACTCTTTATTTTCTTAATAGGATTTTTCCCCCAATTACATGTAAAGATAGTTTTCAACATTTATTTTTGTAAAATTTTGAGTTCTAAATTTTTCTCCTTCACTCTCTTCCTTCCCTCCTCCCCAAGACAGCAAGCAATCTGATATAGGTTATACACTTACACAAGATAATCTCTTAACCTCAGTAGGTTGTAGGAAGCATATAACATCAAGTGATCAGTATGATTTTTTTAGACTCCTTTTACATTTAAAGCAATGTATAGGTTGTAGCAAGAAAGGATAGAGTTTGTTCATGTAGCTATGATACAAATCTTGCTAACTAGCCATAAGACTTGGTAGGTTTTGATTTTAATTAATATGGTAGCGCTTTATCTTTTAGGTACAACTTCCTGTGGGTTTGATATTGCACCCCTGGCTCGCAAAGAATGTCTGCAATTCCTGACCAAGAAACTTTCTACGGTGGTCCAACTTACGGACTCTATGAAGAATAAACTAAGGATTTATGACAAAACCAAAGATAAGGAATTTATTTGCATGGACAACTTTTGTGGTATCCGCCCCTTTTTCATACCAAGGGGTAAGAATGACTTTATTTTAAATCATATCAATGAAAATTATAGACTCCTTATGTCGAGAAAAAAAACAAACCAGTTGGCTGTTATTTTTATGGATATGGCTCTTAGGTACTATTTAGACTTGTTCATTTTGTATTAGCTGCACCAGTTAGAATCCCTGGTCAAGCATCTTCATATTGTCAGTTGTTTCCTTTCTGTAATACAACTTTACAAGAAAAAAAGAAACTAATGAATATTGAGGATAGTGACTGGACCTAGATAGAGTTCGTTGTTATAGGTAATTTCTGGGTGAAGAAACTCCTTCTACCAAAGTCAGTCAGCACCTTCTTTGCAACCAAGAGACTTAGAAAGCTGCCTCAAGGACCACTAAGAGGTTAACCAATTTGGTCAGTCACAAAGCTAGCCAGAACCATAGAGATGGTTTTTGGAGATTGGTCTTCTAGCTTCTAACAATCTCTCTGTTACATCACGCTGCTTCTCAAATGAATATTAAACTACCAAATTCTCTTTTGATCTCTGTTTCATTAACATGCTTCAATTTTTACACAGTTGTAGACAGCGTATACATGTTGTATTTCATAAAAATACTTTGTGTGTTGCTATGGTCCATATGCTTGTAGTATTTAATAGTTTTATTTACATTCTGTCATGTGAGTATACCATAGTTTGCTTAGTCATTGCCCTGTTGTGCATTTGAATGGTTTCCAAATTTTTGCTATTCTACATAGCATCATTGAACGCTTTTTTGTGAGTTAGGGTTTTTCCCCCCTTTTGGTTTGTTTATTTGCCATATATTCCCCAAAATTGAATTTTGGGTCAAAGCATAATTTTTAGCGTTTTTTTAATAGAATAAGTATTGTTTCAGCTCTTTATTTACATGTAATTGGCATGTCTTTTAGAAATATTAAACCATTTTATAGTGCCTGTATCACTGCACATGTATACTTTTGACAGTGGTTTCTAAATAGGTTTATAGCTTGTTAAAAGAAAAAGGTTTAAAACAAGTCATAACTTACCCATAATCCTGTTCGAAAAGTTCATTTATAAGTCAGTTGTTTGAAATGCAAAATGCATTTTTTTCTGTAGAAACAAAGTGTTGTAAATGGTGGTTAGGTTTGCAGCCCCCAAAAGTGTATTTTCACTACTTTTGTAGCTGAGTTACAGAGAATATTCTGTTTTGTTCAGGACACCTCTAAAGTATGGTGTTCACTGATGTATGGGTTCCTATTTTAGGAAGTACATTGATTGACCAAATGCAGTATAAAAAGAGTGGGGATGATTACCCTGGAAAAGAGAAGACTGTGGGGAATAAGATTGCTGTCCTTGAAGGGCTGTCATTAAAAGGCAAGGTTAGGCTCTTTCTGCTTGGCTTCAGAAGCCAGAACTAAGAGCAGTGGGTTGCCTAAAAGAACATTTTGGCTTGATGTAAGATAAAATATCTTTTTAGTTGGAACTATCATAGATTGGAATGAGCTGCAATGATGGGTAGTACATGTTCCCCTTTCAATCAGAGGCTGGTTGACCTCTCTTGTTAGAGATACGATAAATGAGTTCATGAGCGGGTTGGGCTGGATGGTCACTGTCTTTCCTTCCAACTTGAGATGCTGTGATTCTCTTACATAAGTAGGATGACAGAGTAGGCATTCTCAGTATTAGTTCATTACTTAGTGTCTGAAAACAATCAATTTCAGGTGTCAGCTTAGGCCATCTTCCTTTGCCACAGCCTTGGTTAGAAGAAGATACCTTTATTGAACATTTTTCTTGCGAATGTATGGTGTATCGGCTGCTGAGTACAGTTAATCCTTGGCTGTCAATGCTGAGTCCTCCTAAGGTTTTTGAATGGTTTGCTGTGGCAGGTAGGCTGGGAAACGTTAGTTATCGAAGCTTCTTGGGTTGAACTTGAGGCTTCAGGTCTTGTTGATAGAGTATTTGGTAGAAGCTGGTTGGACACATCCCCAGAAATTCATGGCTTGGTTGTGTGAAATTAGGAGATACTATTTAAGAGAAGTACAGTGTTGGCATCATTATGATAATTGTTATATTATATAATTAAATATGGCATTAGAAACTTTGTCATGCTGTTTGATTAAAAAAAATAGAGACCTGCCCATCAGGATATAGGAATTCTTATCCTCATTCTCTCACTTCTCTGTACTGTCTTGCTAAATAAATGAGGCTCTCTGAATCATAAGTTTCCACAGTTATTAAATGAATAGATTGAACTGAGATGTTCCTGAGTTCCCTTCCAGCTCTTAACATTCTTTGATCCTCTGTTACGTATGGTTTGATTAGGGAAAACTGTCTTCTGCTCACAACTTAAAGAATTTGTAGGGGACATTATCTTCCTCACCTGATTGTTGGATATACCCTTCTCCTGCCCTCATTCCCTTCTCCTTTCCCTCATCCTATTCTTCTTGGAAATAATTTTCTGGCATTTAAGGTATTGCTGTTGAAGAAAATGCTTATTCTTTGTATCCTCAACACTTAAGACAGTGCCTGGTACATTGTAGACCCTTAATAAATGCTTGTTCATGGATTCCTTCCAACCCCTGAAAGTTCCCACCAAAACTTGCCCTCTCCCATCAGTTACCTTTAGGGACTTTGAACAAGAGGACTCTTGTTTCTGCTGCCAAGGCTGCAGTGAGCAGAGTCATTCCTGGTATACAGAGATAGAACCTTAGGTACGTTTTCTCATATGAACAATGACTCTGTTATGTTATGCTATTAGTACTACCATTCAGCTGCCCTATGAATAAATAAGCCTCTTTACCCAGAAGTAGTGTGGCATTGGAAAAGCACTGGGCTTGGGTTGGATTCACAGTTCTTCCACTTATGACTGACAAGTCATTTAACCTTTCTAAGTCTTGGTTTCTTAATCTGTAAAATTGAGATAATATTTGTATTGCCCTTTTTATAGGGTTGTTGTGAGGAATGTGCATTGTAAATTGTAAACTTCTGTCAGGTAACAAGCATTCATTAAGTCCTTAATTCATACCGGGTACTGGCTTACCTTTGGGGGTACATAGAAAGGCAGAAATCATAGTCCCTGCCCTCAAGGAGTTCACATTTAATGGGAGAGAGGACATGTAAACAACTAAGTACATATATGATACATACAGTATAAATGGGAAGTAGTCTCACATGGCACACAGCCCTCTTGCAAAAGGTGGCTGAGTCTTGAACTTGAAGGAGGACGTTCCAGACATGGAGGATAGCCTGTGAAAAGGCAGGATCTCGTTGGAGGAACAGCAGGAAGAACCGTGTTGCTGAATTGTAGAGTATGTGGAAGGGAATACAGTATAAGACCGCTGGAAAAGTGGGAAGGAGCCAGGTTGTAAAGGATTGTAAATGCCAGGGGATTTTATGTTGGATTTTGGAGGTAATAGGGAGCCACTGGCATTTAGCTGGGGGTGGGGTGGAGTTTGGCGGCTGAGTGGAGGATAGACTGGAGTAAGGAGAGGTTGAGCTTGGAAGACCACCCAGAAGGCTGTTTGTAATAGTCCAGGCAGTGGAGGCTTTGAAGCCCTTCCTAGGGTGGCAGTGGAGAGAAAGAGATAGAGAAGGGAGATGATCTGAAGGTAGAAATACTTTTTGTCAACAGATTGGTTATGTTGCGTGAATGTCAGTACTTACTATTTATTAACCATCATTGATGTTATATTGACTTCCTTGGAAAATGAGACTCAAGTTCCAGATAATTGGTTTATAAAGGAACTTGGTTACTGATGAGGTCTTCATAAATTTTTTTTAAATCTACATTTGAAAGACAGTGTGGTTTAGCGAATAACATACTAGCCTAAGATGATTCGGATTCAAGTCCTGTCCCTTGTTAGGGGTGGATTATGTGACTCTTAGACAAATCACTTAACCTGTCAGTGCTTATAGTGCTGTAAGATTATAAATTTGCAGAGCAGTTGCCAAATCTACATTGCTGGGAAGAGATTCCTCATTGGGGAGCTACTTATATCAATGAAGTAATAGTCCTGAACAGTTGTTTGCATGTATGACTATATGTATGCATGCATGTGTGTATGTGTCCATTTGACTATAGGTTTAATAATTGGATTCTATGTGTGCACACACATATATGTTGGTAGAGAAGGTCTCTAAAAGTTGATAGGCATTTCAAACACTTGTAAAAGAGTTTGGAAAACATCAATTTAGGGAATAAGTACTGTCATCATTATAAATGTTATTAGTTAATCACTAATAATAAGTTCTTAATCATAAACTAGTTAGTTATTAATAAAGTTTATAAATGTTAAACTGCATGGATATTGACTGCCAGAATCACCATATTTATTTTTACAAGTCCTCTAACTTGTACATGTTTTCTCTTTGTTCTTAGGACCTGTTTTGCAAAGGCGGGATGTTTCAGACTACGCCCTCAGTGCAGGCACTACAGCTATGAATGCCCAAAGGGTATTAAGGGCCACAAAATTGAACAAACCCATTCTCTTGGAGGGCTCCCCAGGGGTGGGCAAGACCAGTTTAGTGTTAGCATTAGCAAAAGCTTCAGGTAACCACCTTGTGCGAATCAACCTGTCTGAACAAACGGTAAGCACCAGTTTTTCTTGGGCTGGACAGATTTTGCTATGATAATGTCTACTCATAGATATTTATAAACAGAGAAGGTAAAAACACTACCTGCTTCAGACATGAATGTGGTTGAAAAGAGATGTCCATTCCCTTCTGTAACTATTTATGCAAATAATGACTGCCTTCTGACTGTTTTTCTGTTGCTTTAAGATTTTATTCTAAATCTCCACTTTAAAAATGGGAAAGCTCTGTGGACTTTGTAATTACTGGCAGATATGTGTATGATGGTGTGTAGTTATAAAGGTATGTTTAGGGTAACTGACTTGGAGTACTTTCCTACTTACATCTAATTAAGAATTATCTCTACCTCCAGCTAGAGAAAATGAGGCCTAGATAGCAAAAGTTCCTTTTCCTAGAGCTTTGCCATGAATCACCAGGTGGGATGTTAGATGTCCTTCTTACTGTTCACTGTTTAGCTTTGTTTAGCTTTTTTTTCCTCATTTTTCTTTTTTTTCTTCTTCTTTTTTAAAAATTTATTTATTTATTTTTAGTTTTCAGCATTCACTTCCATAAGATTTTCAGTTTTAAATTTTCTCCTTTCCCTCTCATCTTCCACTCATGCCTCATTTTTCTGTCTTAGAAGTAGTGGCAATTCTTAATTACACTGTGTAAGAGAGTCTTTTTGGGGGACTCTCGGTCTCTTCTACTCCAAACTGTGCTCCACATTTCTGCCCTGAAAAGATTTTCCTTATGATGTTTGCAGATGTGGTAGTGTGGGTATCATGTCGAATTTGAAGCCAAGAAAACCTGGGTTCATGTTTCTCTTGTGATACTAGCTATGTAACTTTGGGCAAGTCCTCTCTGACCTTCATTTTCCTCATCTGTAAAATGGAATAATAATTGTAGTATTTCAAAGCTCAAATGAAACCTCTGAAAACTTTAAAATGGTTTATTAGTTGTTATTTTGAAAGGCACAGACAACCCTTTTTGAGTACTAACTTCTACAATAATGAAACACAAGTAGGTCAAAGTTTAATTGCTTTGTACTTAACAATTCAACATTTAAGTGCAAGATACCTGAGATACTAAAAGATAAAAGCAAAGCAGTCCTTGCCTCCCAAGTGCTCTACATTCTACAGCATTGGGTTTGTATTAGTAATGAAAAAAGGGGATGGGATATAGTGGCAATGCTGATTTATTAATACAAATGAAACTTAAACGTTTCGATGAGGATATTTCCATGGCTTGTCTACCCAAGCTGTGTCTCAGTTACATACTTCCTTTATACCTTCCTCCTAAAATGTACTTACCTGTAACCGTCTGTGATATCAATTTGTTTTCCATTTGTTGATTGTCTTGATTTTTTCAATGCTTGTGACACTGATAAGTTTAATATAAGGAAGGCTGGATCTGTGTGCTCCATTGTTGAATGCTGGTGTATCAACGTACCTAGTTTGTGTTTAAGTGTCTTTTTATCACCTTTTGGTGGCAAGATACTATACTTGTCAGTCCTGCTGGTTTCTGATTTTATAAATGTTGGTTTGGACTTGATTTCTACTTCTGTGGCTCTTAGTGGGTAAAGGTGAGAATTACATGCTGCTGGGTAAAATTAACATGGCAGTTCAGTATTGCTGAGCATAGGGGGATATTACCAACTAGAACAATGGGGAGCTATCTTTTTGTAAGATGTATTCTTACTATAGTGCCTTGCATATTTTATTCTGAATTTTATCTCTTGCAATACAGGAGAAGGCAAAAATGTTACTATTCTCATCATTAGTCATCTTTGTGAATTAAAACCTAAGTAACTGCTATCAGACTTAGTGAGAAGAAAAAAAAGGCCTGGATCCCAGATTTGGTCTTAAAATATATTCCTTAGCCATTATGTATTCCCAGTTAAGAGCAAATTAATTGCATTGCACTTGCCCTATAATTTATTTTCCCCATTTTTCTATGAAGGATATTACAGACCTGTTTGGAGCAAATTTACCTGTTGAAGGGGGAAAAGGAGGAGAATTTTCATGGCGTGATGGCCCCTTACTGGCAGCACTGAAGGCAGGCCATTGGATTGTGTTAGATGAGGTGAGTCTTGTGTTTGTGTGACTGTGAGTGTGTGTGTGTGTGTGTGTGTGTGTGTTGTATGTTTCTAGGGAGAACTCATCTAAGCAGTGAAACTTCATGCATAATGAGATGTTATATTTTATAGGGAAGGTTTAGGATGAGTGAGAAGGGTGGAAGGGAACAAGCATTTGTTAAGCACCTACTATACTCTGAGCACTCTGCTCTCAATTAAGTACTTTACAGATATTTTGGAGATACTTTTAAGTTAGACCTATTTGTATAGGAAAAATCTTTCCTGGTATTAGGAAAAAAGAATGCCAAAAAATACATCAGCGTTTACATTTTCAAAACCAAGAAGCTAATTGAGGAAGGCATTTGGTATAGTGCTTATTAGAAACATGACATATGACATTCTTAAATGATTTTCTTTTTTAGCTTTTGCACAGCAGTGAAAACCACTTCTCTAGTTCCTTCATTTGGTGATACTTAAAAAAAAAAATCTAATGTAGTTTTCTCTACCTTAACCAATTCTGTCTTGGTAAAAATGTTTAACAGTTGATTCCAGAAAATATCCATCCACATACATATAGACACACATAATGTATATATGCATATATACATGACATTTAAGTTTAATCTGCATTATTACATTTTCTCTGTCACTTTCTTAAGACAATCAACAAAACAAGAAACCGAGAGGTTATTTGTAGTGTTTGTCAGCTTCCAAAGTGTAAATGCTCACATTGAAAATTTATCAGTTAGGTCCCACCAGCCCTTTTGACTTGGCTGAATCACACTCCGGACCTTAATTCTCTTGATGGCAGTGTCCACTCGTCTTTGTCACATCAGTGCTGTCTATCTGTATTTTGCCTCCCTGATACAAGGTTGCCACCTTGTGGCCAAAATGGACTACTGCAAGCTTTCCCCACAAAATCTGTTCAATGGGAAAATTAAATAATTTGAACTTTGCTTAGATAAATATGTCTCAAGGGCAGAGATTATTTCAGTTTTTTCTTTGCAGTCCTAGCATCTAGGACAATGACTTAGAAATTGTAGATGTTCAGTAAATTATTGGTGAATAAATGATTCTTGTCTCACCTCTTTATTTTACAGATGTGAAAATTGAGGCCTAAAGAGTTTACTGATTTGTTTTTTGTCACTTTGCTTTGTCGTGATTTTCAAGAAGGTTCTCTGTGTGTGTGTGTGTGTGTGTGTGTGTATTTTTCTTTCTCACATCACCAAATGAACAGTGTTCTGTAGTTGTAGGGCTTGGAAGGTTCAGACCATCTTACCATGGCTCTAATCTGGTGGGAGATTTCTCCCAGCATGTGGCACATGGTGATATTTTAAGAGCAGTTGAAATCTTTCATTCTTAGAACATTGTAAAGGAACTCACCTAACCTGCTGAGAGGAGAGATCTGTATGTAAGTTACTTGTAGTAATTTCTTCCCCATCTTCTCCCTTCTCTTTCACCTGACCACAATAGTTGAACCTGGCTTCTCAGTCTGTGTTAGAAGGATTAAATGCTTGTTTTGATCATCGAGCAGAAATCTACATTCCTGAAATAGGCATGAACTTTAAAGTTCAGCACAAGAAGACGAAGATCTTTGGCTGTCAGAATCCTTATCGACAAGGAGGGGGAAGAAAGGGTTTGCCTCGGTCCTTCCTTAATAGATTCACTCAGGTAAGCGTTGGTATTTCTTGTTACAAAACTTACAGGTAGGATTTTGGGCCTGTCTGTAAACCAGCTGTTAGAAGGGCCACCTAGGATCATGAAGAGAGAGCAGATTTTGTGACCCAGCTCAGTGATTATGTGTCTTTACCTGGGCAGCATTCAGAGGGGCCTGTTTTCTGACTTGGGGCACTGAGAAGGCCATACTGTGATTCATAAACCCAGATTAGTGTTTGTCATTTTACATCCCTGAGAGGTGTAAGTGATAACAGTAATACTAACTTTCTTGATTTTTCCTCAAAATATATAAGGAACTCACGGTTATTCCCAGACCTGATGCATCCAGTTTATGGATTATCACAAAGACAGCCTGGTGCAGTGAATAGAGAGATCTGGATTCAAGTCTTTCCCCTGAGTCATATTGACTGTGCAACCTTGGGAAAGTCTCTTAACGTTTTGGCATCCCAGGTAGCTCTGAGGATTGTAGAAGAATTGCGCATCTGCATTGGCAGAGGAAGTTGCTCGCCATGGAGCTCTCTACAATAATTCAATCATGGAATTTTGGGGGGGGGTGAGAATGGGGGGAGGGAGGTGGTGGAGCAAGGTCCTATTCTGATCTTTCACTTATCAGTCTAATCTGTCCTGTTATCTTCCTTCCAAGTCTGGATTTAGAGTGGAGAGTAATAAGAAGAAGGCTCCTTTTCTAGTTGAGAATTACAAGGGGCATTATTATTCTAGGGCATAGTAGGAGAAAGGAAATGTCCGTAATAGGACAATTGACTTTTTTTCCTGTTATGAATGCCTAGTTATTAAAAAAAGAGTTTTTTTGCAGATGAATAAATTGTAATTATGTTCCATAATGCTTTTTGTGGTTTGGCCAGGTGGTGCAATGACATTTGCTTTAATTGTTCATGGATTTTTTTTCCCCTATTCAGGTCTATGTGGACCCACTTTCAGCTTCTGACATGGAGTTCATTGCTAATACCTTATTTCCTGCTATTGAAAAAAGCATTGTTGGAAAAATGGTTGCTTTTAACAACAAAGTAAGACCACATTTATGTATTTTGTTTTCAGTCTCTCTAGCATGACTTAGGCTTAAAGTGAACTTACGCATCATGGTGTGAACAGCATTGTGGTAGCTGTTCTTTCAGTGTGTGTTGAGTTTAATTGTTGATTCTCCAGGGTTAGCACTCTCTTTAAAGATGGTAAATCAGTTTGGGTTATTACATCTGTCCTACTTTTTTCACTTAAGGCAAAACTGAAGCATTAAAATAATTATTACATTGTGTACACACTCAGTTGTGCTACTGAACACTTTCAGGTTTTTTTCCTGGCATTTGAAAAACTAGTCAGGGAAAGAAGGAAAATAAATCAAAAAGCTTACTTGTTGATTTCTAGTTTTACACTCCACCGGCATCTTTAGTTTCCTCTTTCTCTTGTATTTTTTTAAGAGCATGAATGTTATGCCTGGTAGTGAGACAAAGTCTCCAAGAAAAGTTTTTCCTTTCCTAGATTGATCAAGAAGTGACTTTTGAGAAGAAATGGGGTCAGAAAGGGGGACCCTGGGAATTTAACCTACGAGACCTCTTCCGCTGGTGTCAGCTGATCCTCGTTGACCAGTCTCCAGGATGTTATGATCCTGGCCAGCATGTGTATTTAGTTTATGGGGAAAGAATGAGATCCAGAGAAGACAAAGAGAAGGTGAGTATTATACTATTTTATTCCCTTTCTTTTTTTCCTGAAAGCTGGGCTTATTCCTCATGAGAGGAAGGCAAGGATGGCAATGTGACAAGACTAGCAGTAATACCAAACATATTGGAACCCTCTGATAGGAAAGATTTATTATGTGCCAGAGACTGTAGTAAGTACTGTACCAAAATTTTCTCATTTTATCCTCACAACACCCCTGGGAGGTAGATGGTATTATGACCCCCATTTTACAGTTGAGGAAACTGAATCAGTTAGAGGTTGAGTGACTTGCTCAGGGTTATACTGTAGAATTTGAATTCAGGTCTTCCTGACTCCACACCAGTGTTCTATTTATTGAGTCACGTAAATGAGCTGCCTCTGGTAATGCAGGTGTTAGGAGGGACTCATCCCCATATTACAGATTAAATGTGTTATTAGGTTTTTAGCATGAGTCTGAATCTGTGTCACCATGTAATCATATTGGAACAGACTTTTCTTATGGTTATTGGAAAAGAATGTATTTTATCATAGAAGCATTTAGGAGCAAATGGAGCTTCTTGAGGGGCAGCTAGACCTGGAGTTAGGAAGACTTGTCTTCCTGAGTTCAAATCTGGCCTCAGACATTTACAAGCTGTGTAATCCTGGGCAAGTCACTTAACTGTGTTACCTCAGTTTCCTCATAAAATGAGTTGGAGAAGGAAATGGCAAACCACTCCATTATGAGTAGGAGAATAACATGCTTACATCAATGCTTTAAGAATATCAGTTTGATAGCTATTAGGAGAATGAATTGGTGATGGGAGGCAAATGTTCTTAAGTAAAGCTAATTTAAATAAGTTCAAATGATGGGAAAAGGATCTAAAATAGATTTAAAAAAAAATTGGGGTATAAAATCAGAAGTGGTATGAGACACCTTGTAACTGGTGAATTATCCTCATTGGTATTTTGGTATTTCTTCCTTTACAGTGGAAATTTGTCAAGTAGAGAATCTTTGAGCTGAAAGACTTCATGTAATCCAAAGACTAAGTGACTTACCTAAGGTCACTGGTTCAGGGTTGGGGACCTGCACTAGTTTGTTGTTGAGACATGCCTGGAATCTAGATCTCCTTATTCCAATACAGTATACTGTTCCTACTTTATTACTTATACTACTAGAATTTCTGGTTTCATATATTTTGAGATTAGCGTAGAATATTTATGTGTTTGATTGCCCCTGTTTTATCAGTAAAATATGCTCTTTAAAGTAGTTGTTAAATTTTCAGATGTGATTTTATTACATTTAGATTTTGTAGTTTATTCCAGTGGAAGACATTTCTGTGGTCTTTTGAAAAAGAAAATAGGATTTATTCAACAGAAATAATTTTAGAGCAAATTTTAATGAATTGCATCTTTTCTTTTGAATACTGGATAATGACATTAATTTCTAGTGAGATTCATTTTCCAGAGATTGATAATAATAGCAGATAGCAATTATATAGAACTTTAAAGTTTGTAAAGTATTTCTGTATATATTACTTCATTTGAGCCTCACACAACAATCTTTTGAGGTCGGTGCTATTATTAACTCCTCTTTGACAAATGAGGAAACAGAGGGTGACAGGAGTTGTGATTTGCTAAGGATCACACAACTAGTTAGTTAATGTCGGAGACATTATCTAAACTCAGCTCTTTCTTACTCCCAATGTGGCGATCTATCCACTATGACACCTAGCTGCCTCAGAAATAGATTTGGGATACGTGTTCATTTAGATCATAACAGTTTCTGTTCCCTTTTCCTCACTTCTTGTGGGCCGTCTGAAGCCGTACCAGCAGCTCGAATTCCTTCCCTTATAGAGAAGGAACTGCTTGATAATGTTTTTAGAGTTTATTTCTTATGTATTTTCACCAAAGCTTTCAGGTGATTTGGACATATATAACTTCTGTGTTCTTGATCCGAGTCCTCATTTCTCATTGTAGATGTTGTTGTGGGAAAATGATGAGCTTGATACCTGTTTTCTCAAGTCACTAAAAGAAAGACTTGGATAGTTGTGCATATAGAGCAGAAATACTCATAATAAAGCATGTAAATTAGAAACCTACTGAGAAATTTCTGTTTTGTTCCTTTTCCCCTCTTCTTTAGGTCATTTCTGTATTCAAGGAGCTTTTTGGCCCCAGTACTGCCCCATACATGGGTACAAGACAGTTCCACATCACTCCTTACGAAGTTCAGGTGAGAGGAACATAATATTTATTCAGCAGCCCTTTGCTGATCTGATTTTCTTCTATCTTTCAGCTTATTCACCTTTGATTACATTTTTTTTTCAAGGTTGGCTATTCAGTTCTTTCCCGTGGCAACTATGTTCCTCAGCAATCCCAGAGACCTTTGTCTCTGTTACACCAGTCCTTGAAAGTCCTTGAGCCCGTCATGAAGTGTGTACAAATGAACTGGATGGTTATCCTTGTGGGTCCCACCGCTGTTGGGAAGACCAGTTTGGTCCAGCTCTTGGCCCACCTGACAGGACATACATTAAAAATTATGGCCATGAATAGTGCAATGGATACTACTGAACTCTTGGGTGGATTTGAGCAGGTAACTACTGTCTTCTTATTTAATTAAGTATTTATAGAACTCTTCCATCTTATTTATTGAAGCCTTCTTATTTTTACATTGCATTCATTTCCAGACATTAGCCTGTCCCCTCCTATTAACAGGGAACCTTATCTTAAAACCAGCAGAATTAGCAGATAAGGGAAAGTTTTTTAAAAAGGAGGGGGGGAGCAGTTCAGCAAAGCTGACAAACACATCTGACAGTAGATGTGACATTTCCATACCCATTCCTCTACCTCTCCAATGAAGAAAGAGTTGCCTTTTTTGAACTCTTATCTGGGGACAAGCATGGTTGTTATACAGTATTCAGGTTCCCCTCTCCACCCACCCCCTTTCATTTGCATTGCTGTATATAATTGTGTATATTATTTTCCTGGTTCTGCTTACTTCACTCTGTATCAATTCACATATTTTTGAAGCATTTATTAAACACTTGCTATATGCCAGGCACTGTGTTAAGTGCTTTACAAATATTTCATTTGATCTTCAAAATATCCCTGTGAGGTAGATACTATTATTAGCACCCATTTTAAAGTCAGAGAAACTGAGACAAGCAGAGGTCACATATCTAGAGTGTTTGAAACCAAATTTCAGCTTAGGTCCTCCTAATTCTAGGCCCAGCCCTCCAGCCACTGCCTCCAATATGATACAGGCTTTATATTTAAAAGACTTTTTATACTCCTGAATTCTTCATATTTGTCTCCTCTAATATGTTCTTTAAAATGATGCTTGTTGCTGTCCTATTGGGGTGCTAGTGACTATGAGAGCTGCTTGTGACTATTTTAACCACTTGTTACAGGTTGATATCATACGGCCATGGCGGCAGCTGCTTAAAAAGGTGGAGTCTACTGTGAGTGTTCTTCTCAGAGACAGCCTTCTTCTCAATCCTGAGGATGCAGAGGTAGTACTTCGTGCCTGGAGCAATTTTTTCCTCACCTATAAGCCCAAGTCTCTTGGAGAAGTTGGGAAGAGTATCACTGTTGAGATTTTGAACAAGCTCGAAGCAGTATTGCTGCTTGTCCAGCGCCTGAATAATAAAATCAACTCCTTCTCCAAGGCAGGTAGGTATATGCTGTATAGATAACAAGCTTCTGAAGGAAGCTGTCATAGGCTACCTCTGTCCATGGTGCCTGGACCCTTGGGGGTTTTTCTGCTAGCTTCCCAAAGCCCTTATTCATTCAGTAGTTGTTCTATCATTAAAGTTAAGGAATAATTTTGAGCCTGAAAATATTGTTGAAAATGGTTGTCTGAGGCAATGAATTAGCAATACTGATTTTACTTGTAGCTTGGAAAGGAGTTTTCCTAGCCTTGTGGTTCATATTATTGGCTGAAGGTATATATGTACCAGCAATTTGTGTAACTGTTGGGTTTTTTATTTGGAAGTTTACTTGTCTGTAGTCTGATAGTCTATATTTAAGCCTTGTTTATTCTCTTGGTATATTAATCAGAAAATACATCTCTATTCTTTGTCACTTGTAGCCTGGGTACTTAGAATTTTTATTTTGATGCACAAACCTTTGGTAGGAATGAGTTCACCACTTTAGCCATGAAGAAGACAACTCTCAAACAAAGCCCATGTGCCCACTTTATAAATTCTCCCTCTCTCTTTTTCTTCCTCTTCCTCCTCCTTTTCCTCTCTTTCCCTTCTTCCCCCTCCCTACCCTTTTCTCCCCCTTTTCCTCTCTCTTTGCCCTTCTCCCTCCCCCTACCCCTATTTTCTTTTCCTTTTCCCTCTATTTCTCCCTCATCTTTCTCTCACTACACATCCTTTTTCCCCTTTCTCTCTCTTTCTCTCCTCCCCTCTTTCCCTTCTTCCTTCCTCTCCTCTTCCCCCTTTTCAAACTAAACCAATACGCTCCCTTTACTAATGAATGGAGACCTTGGCATTCATAAAGCAGTCCCCATCTGCCAGTTTCTTTCTGCTTAGAATGGAGTCTTGTTAAATGACATGGTCCCTTTAGGAAAAGTTTAGCTCTGTAAATAGGAAGTGCCATTCATGCCACATGGGCTGATTGATTGAATTTTAATCTTGGAAATGATGTCATCAATGATTGGTTTTATAGTATATCAGCAGCCTTTGAATTGGGCATTTTCTTGATTTATTTCTGCAGTCAGGATTTGGAATCCTTCCTTATTTTTGTTCTTATTAGAGGTCATTTATGATTGAGGCAAGTGTCATTTAAAATATAAGCAAGGCAAGATGGGAATTGTGAGCCTGCTGCTGGCATGGAAACAGTAATTGGCTTGTATGGCTCAGGGCATCCTTCCAGGTGGAAGACAGATGTCTGTATCCACTCTTATTAATTAATTTATTTTTGTATGGTGTTTGGAGGGTGGTGGGGACATATGGAGATGGATAAAATGGTATGCTAGGATGCTTGGAGCAACACCCTAAACTTAGGTATTTGGATGACACAAATAATTGGTCTGGCATAAGCAAGGACCATAAAAAAAGAGGTTTACGTATTAACTTATACCAATATAATTATTGATTTCAGAGCAAAGACACAAATTAGTAGTTCTAGTTAAGTTCTGGTTTAGTTCATCAAGATCTCTTTATTTCTCTTTACCTATGATGATGATGCTTGGGAGAGTGGCTACTGCATGCCTGTATAATGTGGCTTAACCTTCAGCTCTGAGGAGGCACTCGATACCTTGTGCTGTTTATATGTCTAAGAGGCTACTGGCATATGTACACACCATTAAAAACTTTCAGTTATGGATGAAACAAAGAAACCTTCATCCTCTAGCTGCCTATAACATAGAGAAGTACTGTCCTCCAGTGCCTCTTAACTCCCATTGGCTTATAATTCTGTCTTTTCTAGGCTAGAGACTTCCCATATGAAATCCTGTAAGCCTAAATCCAGCTTAAAGACGTACTCTTTGAATTCAGGGCTTCTTGCTGGATCTGTTTCCTTTCTGGGAATTTGCATAGGCCTTTTGTATCTTCCCAGAGAAGAAAACTATATATAGTGTATACAGATCTTACTTGGCATCAGCCGGTTGATGACTGAATGTTTAAGGTAGACTCTCAAACTTGATTCTTGGTACCAACTCCTCCATTTTTTAGATTGAATATGAATTTTTCATGAAATGGTCAATTTAAAGGAATTTTAATATAAAGTAATCAGCCTCACTATGCTTCCCACTTGGCATTTTCATCTAAGAACTGTACAACATTTGATTGGAAACATTCTTCTGCTCCTAATGTAGCTTGAGAACCTGAAGTGTAAGGAAATTAAATAATTTGCTTCAGCAACAGGTAACTTAACCCAAAGAAGTATATCTCCTAGGCGGTAATTACTTAACATTTTAAATCTCAATGAAAATTTCTTAGCTTAGTGACACAACTTTTAAAAAATTAATTGAAATTGCAGCTTTCTTCCTAAATAAAATACAGATATTTTGATTGTTCCCTCTAGTGTGGTAGTTGACTGTTGCGATTTGAAGTTAAACATTATAAATCAAAATCTTGCCTATGCCATTTCAGAGTTTTCTAGATTTGTGGAAGAGTTCCGAAGTTTTAGGTTGAAGCTTATTCAGAATGTGGATGGTCGTAGTCATGGCACATTTGAGTGGGTGGACAGCATGTTAGTTCAAGCCTTACAATCTGGAGACTGGCTTCTGATGGACAATGTTAACTTCTGCAAGTAAGAGGGCATTCATTACTCCTTGGGACTTGGTTGGAGGGTAGATTTTGGGTGAAAATAGGCCACCTAACTCAGAAATTAGAAGCTCTGATTAGTTATGTTTGCTTTCATTTGAAACTTGTTATTGTGCTCAGTATTGAATGCTTTTTGGTTCTTAGACTGGTTGTCAATAGTTATTTTTTTTTACAGTGTTCTTTACATGATTTGAGCTCAGTTAACTCTGTAAAATTTTGCTCCCCCCACCAGAGTTGTACAGCTTAACTTGGGTTACAGCTGGTGTCTTAATTCCTGGCATAGAAGATGATGGTCGTTAATAATTTCTTAATGACCCTTGAGTAGACCTGTGTCTTTGTCTTAGTGTAATAGAAAGACTATGGTGCTTGGATTCAAAGATCTTGGTTCAGGTCCCAGCTTTGCCATTTACTTGTGTGAACGTGTCCAGATCTTGTCCAGAGTTGATTTTGATTGTTGGGGGGGGTGAGTGGAGAACTTCACCTTAATTTCACTTGAGAACATCAACCTGCTTTCCAATGAAATTCTTTGCCCCACAGCCCTTCAGTGCTGGATCGCTTGAATGCTCTGCTTGAACCTGGGGGTGTTCTCAGTGTTAGTGAGAGAGGAGTGATCGATGGATCTACTCCCACTATTGCGCCACATCCCAACTTCAGGTATTTTATTTTTTGTTATCCCCCTAAGAATCTTGTAGATAGGTGTCCAGCAAGAATCCTTAAATTATCCTTTTAGAACCAAGCCATAGAGATCATATGATGACCACTGATCGTCATTGTTTGCATTGTTTGCTTAGGTACATTATTAAATATTTTATTAGATTCAACGATGCAAATAAAATTATGCAGATTCAAGGCAAACGTGGCTGACATGGGGTCCATGTTAATCAGTGGTCATTTTTGCTAGTGTTTGGAAGTTTATAATGCTGAGGTATTGGGTCCCCAAGATGAAGAGGAGTTTTATTGTGTATCTGAGCAAGCAGTTGTTATAAAGATTAAGCCTAAATAGATAGGAACTACACAAAGTGACTCTATGGATTTTGGACTCATTCAGCGCTTTCCTTTCTAACAACTCTAGATGAGTAACATTAATGATAATATTAAACCAGCTTGGAATTTGTCCAGTTAAGGACAAAAATAAAGCTGTTGATCTCTGAATTAGCCTTGTCGAGGACTGTGTATATTCCTTGATTAGATCCACAAAGATGATCGGTTTTAGGTCTGCCTTCATTTTGTATAGCTGCTGTAATAGTTACAGTGTGATTTTTTTTTTTATGTTTTTCTTTTTCTCCCTTACCAAACTTTGTTTAACAGGCTTTTCCTTTCGATGGATCCTATCCATGGAGAAATATCTAGAGCCATGAGGAACCGAGGAATTGAGATTTACATTGCGGGGGAAAGGGATGAGAGTAGTCCAGATCCCCTGGATTTGAAATTGCTTTTGCATAGCATAGGTTTGGTTGGAGACAATTTATGTGATGCCCTTATAACCATGCACACAGAAACCAGAGAAGTCATTGCAGGTAAATTGCATTATTGGTTCTATATTAGACAAGCACCTATATTTCAGAAATCACAAAGAGAGTTTCAAGGAATAGTGTGACTTACTGGTTTGAATCAAGTGAAAGGGAGTTTTTTAGTATTTTGTGTGATATATCAGTTTTCTACTTTTTAATTCTTGCTTGTGGAAGCATTGTACCATTCTATCATCATGAGTATATGCTTTCAGTGTGTCCAATGGAATTTTTCTAGAAGGAAAAGATGTATGGGTGGGGCATTTTGTATTGTTGTAGAGGCAGTGGGCCTCTATCCTTTGCCACAGTTCAGATGCATGCCTTCTGAGGACAAAAGAAAAAGCAAATTCATTGTTGGCTAAAACTTTTCCAGGGATAAGATAACTGTTTTGAATCAAGAGCATCTGAATAAGAAGGGGAGATTGGGACGTTGACTGGATGTTTGAGCAGAGTTGAAAGGAATCATCCTTTTTTTTTTTTTTAATTTTTTAAAGTTTGTGACAAAAACTTGTAAAACAATTGCTCACAAATGATATTTCTCTTCTAAGGTTCTCCAACATCGTCTTTATCTATCTTTTTTCACACGGCCACTCTCATTACCCAGCGCCTGCTGCGGGGCTTGAGTGTAGCCAGAGCCTTTTATGGAGCATGCTGGGAAGTGTATGTTTGTCCCCAACAGTCACCAGCAAACCGACAGGTAAATATTTTGAACCCTTACCTGAATTATAATATTGAATGAATGAATACTGCTGACATTGTGCCAAGAACAGTGTTAAGTGAATAGTATATAGTGCTGCATATCAGTAAAAGGTTTTTCATTTTTTTATTTCTTACCACATTATAGAGACTAAGGCAAAGTATTAAGGAGACAGTGGACAAAGTGCTAGATTTAAAGTAAAGGACCTGGGCTTGAATCCCACCAATACCACTTACTATCTTTGTGACCTTGGGCAAGTCACTTTACCACACTGAGCCTCAATTTTGTGATCTGTAAAATGAAGGGGCTATACTTGGTAGCATCATAGGTCCTTTTCAGCATTAATTTTATGGTCCTTTAGTCTTATTCCTTCCATATGCTGAGAAAGACAACTTAATAAATGGATTCAGTGGACCTTGACAGTAGAATCAGATATAATGTGTCATTCATCTTGATGTCATCCCTGGGTAATAGGAAAATTGCCGTTATTCTTATGATGGAATGTATTCTACTGATGGAGTGAATGAGCAGGATCTAAATTATGCAGCTGTATATTGGTAATTGTGTCTCAATGCTGTAGTAAAGTTGCAGTCCAGATATGGGTTGTAGAGACAGTCATTTGTGGCTCAAGAAAATGGTATTGATTAGTATAAGGTGTTGTAAGTATTCTAACTCATCTCTTACATATTGTTTACAACATTAATTACCGAGTGAATAGATTTCCAGCCTCAAAGTTTGGAAGATCTAGGTCTGACATATATTGAATGTGTGACCTTGGGTAAGTTAGCTCAAACCACTCAGTGTCCTAGGCATCTCTTTAAGACTATAAGTTGCAGAGCAATTCTTGGTCTGAATTGATGTTTCATGGGTCCTCATTGGAAGTTCTTTACACTAATAAAACCACAGGTCCACATCATCCCAAAATGTTGGGTGCTATTTATCTTTCCCCCTTTTCTCATCAGCTTGTGCAGGAGATATTGGTGAGATGTGTTTCTTCTCTGAAGTCACCAGAAAAGTGGGGTAGCTCACTTCTTGCCATGGGTGTGTGGCCAGACTCTCTGCCCTCAGCTCTGTTTGCTACTGAAGATTCCCACCTTTCTACAGTCCGAAGTGATGGACAGATCCTGGTGTACTGCCTCAATAGGCTAAGCCTGAAAACCAGCAAGTGGGAAAGGTGAGCAAGAGAGTTGTTTGTGTTGATCCATGATGGAGGGAGGGAGGCAGCGTGGTGTGGTGGAAGAAGCACTGGATCTGAAGTTAATAGGACCCAGGTTCAAATTTCAATTCTGTCACTTGCTTCTTGTGTGTCTTTGGACAAATCATTTAATCCCCTGAGGTCTTGGTTTCTTTTAACTGTAAAATAAAGAGATTGGACTAGGTAGCTTTTGAGGGCCTTTCACATTCTAGATGTTTCTGTGATCCATTGTAGTGCTAGGTTTTGAATAACAAGGGATGTATTCATAGTATCCCAAAGCACCATACCTTGTGTGGCCAAGAGCTGTCAAATGATGATTGGTCTTCTCTAGGGTTCAGATGTATCAAATCTCAGATGAGCAGCTATATTTTTTGTTTTCATAGTGGTTTCTTCAACACATTTTTTCAATAAAACATAGGTGGTATGATTTCTTGTTTTGTTTCTGTTGAACAGAAGTTATTGAAAGTAGTTAGTGTTGTTTTGCTGTATCAGCCACCATAGTGTATCTTTCTTAAATGTCATTGTTACAATTAAGGCTTTAAATCAGATGTCCCCCTTGCAAACTTTGCCCCTAAGATACTCCTGTGTTTCCTATTGTACCACTTTTGGTATTCGTGCCCTTGCCTTGTGGAATTGTGAAATAAATTATTTTTTCTTACTAATTCTTGTCCATTCTCATGAATTCCAGGATACTTCCTCTTACTTTGAAAGACTTGGAGAAAATTATTCAGTCCTCTAACTCTGAGAGTCTGAACTTCAGTGCAATTAAGATGGATACTTCTTGGTTAGATGAAAGGAATGTCTTGGCTGCTTCCATTAAATTGCTTGTCGAAAGAGCAACCAATCAGGACTGGTTTCTTCGAGTTAGGTGGCTTTACCATCTGGCTAAGAATATCCCACAAGGCCTTGGTAGGTAGCAAGATCTCAGTCCTTTTCTATGTGCCAGTATGTATATGTTTATCATTCTTAATTTAATTTTTGAATGCCAGGAAGTGTTGTCCCGTGGAGAACAAGAATAGTGTTTTTCATTCAAGGTATCATGTTGCATCCTATCTATTCTACTTGAGGTTTTCCCACCTAGTCAATTGATAGATAGCCTTTATTTGGTAGGTGATATACACATATAAAAAATATTTCTGTGAGTAAGAAAGTTTCTTTTAAAGCCTTACTAGAATCTCATTGTGGTGTAGAGGTAGAGGTAACCCTGGATTCTTGGAGACTATACTGTCAGAGTAGAAGCACTAGCTGGCACAAGCGCCCCAAGCTAGGGTGTGGTAGGTGTACTGGTCATCTAAATCCAGGCCTCTCTTAGTTCAGAGAGACTTATCAGCACATTGGTCTCCAGCTGATAATTTTTGAACCAAAGACAGTTTTTTAAAACCCTGTAAGTTATAGTGCCTATGATTTGTATCATTGAGAGAACTCTGCATCTTTGAAATCATATCCTTTAAATATTGAAATGTATGAGCAAGACCCTTTTTTCCAGCCTCCCTGCTTCCCTCCTGCCCTCCTGCTGCCCTTTTCCAGCATGAGATATTCCCAGATGATTCTGAGGTTGTATGAACCTTCTTGGCACTACTCTGCAGGGATGTCTATGCAGGAATTAGTGCCTTAGGCATATGCACATTAACATTAGTTTAGTCATTAAAAATAATAGATGGTCTGTTTAAAAAGTTCTTTTAAGAAGAATGTGAATGATGTCACTGATAACACATTTTATTTTCCTCTTAGTGTTCATACATGGAAACCATATTCAGAAAAGGATTGTAGAATATGAGCACTATTTACTTTTAGCCTTAAAAGTTTCCTTATATTTTTCTTGTGGTAGGACAGTACACAAAGTCATTTCTGTCAGTTGATGGGAAAATAGGAAGAAAATGCATCAGCAGAGGTATCAGATGCTGAGGAACATGGAATCTGTTGGTGGAAATTACTGCTTGCAATTATATAGGTTTCTGTTCATTTTCTCTATATTCCATGATAATGACTGGAATAGCTGAATATCTGTGTTGTGCATACCTGCTTGACTCTATGCAGAGACCGATTTCGATTGCATGCTTGCTGTCAGATGTGATCAGTTCCTTAGCCCTTTTTTTCTCCTTCCTATAGAGTGTGTAAAGACTTACCTAGAATCTGGTGCTACATCCCTGACAAACTTTTACTCTAATCCACTCTCTGCTGAGATCAATAATGTTATCAAGATAATGCAACCAAATGTGACAGGTATTTCATTTCACCTATGGGGGGCAGAGGGGTTGGGCACTGACTCTTCCATTGAAATACAAGAAATGAAAACCTGGCAGAATGGTAAATGCAGTAAAGTTTGCCTTGAATTTCAAACTCTGAATATTGAAACTTCAGTTTTTATATGAAATGATTGGTTTTTCTTTAGCTTCTGAAAGAGAGAATGATAGATATTGTTTTAAAAACAGAACTTCTATAGTTGATACTGAGCTGTGGTTTACCAAATGTTACTCTCAGTAGCTCTACAACCTACCATATGGTTTTTCTTACACTGTAAGTGACCAGACCAGACAGTGGTAAAGCTGAGAGCTGAGGAGTCATGAGTAATTTACCCAATGACAAGAAGATAGCAGATTCCACTGTTAACAGAAAACATGACAGGAAATGGGGCTATTTGGTAGGTTCTTGAATTTTTGAGACCATTTTTTTTTTGTTGTTGTTTTTTTGTTAATTTTTTTTATTTTTAGGCATTTGGGGTTAAGTGACTTGCCCAGGGTCACACAGCTAGTAAATGTCAAGTGTTTGGTCTGAGGCCAGATTTGAACTCAGGTCCTCCTGACTTTAGGGCCGGTGCTGTATCCACTGTGCCACCTAGCTGCCCCGAGACCATTTTGTGTTAGCAATGGGATCTATTGAAATGTCCACCAAAGAAAATCATGACATGGTGCATAGTTTCAGCATTTTAAGATAACATATACATTTGCAAAAGAAATAGTAAGAAGACTTTTCTGGGATTTTTTTTTAAGACTTTAAGAGGCATATTGGTGTTTTTGTTTTTTAAAATGTATTTCTTTGCTTCCATTTCCATGCTTGACTATAAACATTTTCTCTGTGGCACCCCAATCCATTGTTGCTTCTTGTGATCTGGATAAAACAATAGAAAATATGGATAATTGAATTCAATTAATTAAATTAAATTGATAATTGAAATGGCCTTCAATACTGTTTATTCTTTTGTGGCCATACTGTTAGATGAATCTGTGATTTCATTGGACCCCCGATGGAACATGCAGGCTTTGGATATTACAAGAAACTCAATGGACTTTGATACAGAATCCAATAAGACTGAGAAGATCCTTGTGCGTTTGGAATCTGTAGCAAACAGGTAGGTGAAGACAGCAACTCTGGATACTTGTACTTATTTCCTGAGGTTGAATACTGTAGGTTTTTCAAGGGTAGCTAATATAGAATTATTTTACAATGAATTGAGGAAACCTACCTTTATTGTAGTGTGTAGATCTCAGCTTATTTGCCACTGTCACCTTTGCATTATACTCATTAGATGATTTTTGATTGTTCATTGAAAAGGCTTAAAATGTCCCCTGTACATATACATATACATACACATACACATACACATACATATATTCAGTAGATCTTTCAAGATGAGTCAAACTCAAATAGAAATATTTCCCTGCAGGCTTCATGTTGAAGCTCTGTGAGTTTGGCACCTCTACTTTAGAGTATGGTCTTTGTTTAAAATTTAACTGTAGTTTTCGCTTTTTTTTCCCTGAATACATTAGACATATCAGCACATGTCTTATGTGTATTTTGTATGTAAATTTCTGTCTTACTCTTATACAAAGATAATATTACTGGCCCACTGTCATTTGGATACATGTGTTACAGGTTTTCTAGCAGGAGCCTTGTACGTAGCTATTTCATCCTCACTTTCTCACTTATTTTTTGTTGTGACCATTAGCTTGCATTTAATCTTTTTAGTTGGTGCAGTTCATGGTCCTAGGAAACTGACATTAACTGATGTATCCAGTAACTTTTTGATATGACTAGTTTACAGAAAGGAATTGGGCAGGGCAGAATCATCAGCCCATTGATGGAAGCCCATGGTTGGAAGACAAAAATCCCTCATTTTACAGATAAGCAAGTGGGGCCTATAAATAGGTTAAGTGACTGGACCAAAGTCACACAGGTTAACAGCCAGTACCTCTGATTCCAAAGCCAGGACTCTGTATATACTGTACTGCAATGATATACTACTCATAACATACTCAGTAACCTGTTTTTGGGATAGAGTGGGTTAGTAGATAGTAATTAGATGTGTAAATTTGCAATAAGCAGTTTTAAATTGTGATTTTTTTTTTCTACTTTATTATAGGTCAAATCTATATCTGGATCGGGAGAAAAGGGTTTTTACTGAAGCCAACTTGGTTTCAGTTGGAGGCAAGAAATCAAAGAATAGTGCATTAAGAATGTCCTTAGAATTCCAAAAAGGTAAGAATATTTAACTTTGATATTATTGTCGAATTTTACTATGGTTCTTGTTTGCTAAATCATTGTGTTGGAGTTCAACATCTTTTTCTAGTTAATCTGAACAATACTTATTTTTGAACATTCCAGAAAGATATAATTCCAGTATTTTTATTCTACAACTTACATTTTATAAGACTGAGATTTCTTTTAAAATATTAATGGAAAATGGAAAAATAATTTTTCTCCATTTGATTTTTAAAAATCCTATTCACTTGATCAGAGATTCTGTACATCTTGTAGAATGTTTAAGTAACTGTTCTAGTGACTAGTTACTCAGCTTCATCAGAAGCCTTCAGGATAGCCCTTAGAACATTTAGTTTTAAAAGAAAGTGGGAACTCCTTGTCTTAGAAACATATTCTCTAAGACCTTGTCACCTTTATCAAAAAAGTACCTGTAAATGCTTAACTGGTTATTTTTACCCTAGCCCCATGATTGTATCTTATCAATTCTATTATTTTTCAAAGTCATCCTGCTTTTTTACTAGTGTTTTTGACTCAGAAATTATAGGAGGCAAAGATTTGGTTGCTCATTTCACTTATAGAAATATAGAAGTTCCCAGTAACCACAGTATTTAAGCAACATAAAGATCAAGACTGAGTCTCTCTGTCCTTATATTTTATTAAACATAAATGGAATTTTTTTGTTTTGTGATCCTCAGATCCAGAGAATTATCAGAGCTTGCCACATGAAATTGTGGTCCATCTTGCTGCTTTCTTTGAATTTTGTGATTCATTGATAATGTTCTCGGTACAGTCTTCCCAGGTGGAGTTGTCTGATGCTAACCTGATTAAAGTGAGTAGAACCAAGTGTGTCACCTCTTCCTTTTTCCTTCACAACATTGATGGATAGAAGTTATAAGGAGCATAATTTCTTCTCAGTATAAGCGAAAAAGTTGTTAGCTATTAGAATTGCCCAACATGAAATGAATGACTTCATAGTATAATTACTTGAGGTGTACTTGAGATGTACAGGTGGAAGTTAGAGGACTACTTATCAGTGAAGGTATTCATCCATTGGGTAAGGACCAGATTCAACAAACTTTTATTGGTTGTCTTTTATGTGCAAGGCACTATGCTAGATAACCATGGTTTCAACTCTTATTATGCCTTTTGCCTTATTATGACATGTATGTCTCTCTGGAACTAGATTCAAGTCTACATTGGCTGCATGTTATGTAAGATTTAAAGTTCTTAGTGTTTTTAAAATTTAGTTCAAGCCTTGCTTTATCCTATCCATTATAATATACTTCCTCACTAAGTGCAGAAGAAAATGGCCTTAACTCTTAACATTTGCCAGATGACCTTGGACTATCTCATCAGAACTTGGAGAGTATTTGAAAATGTGCTTCTTTGTCTTTTTATTTAAATGATGGTCATTTTGAACATTGCCATCATAAATAACCAACTAAATGGACTTTTTGGGCAGTGCTAAGTGCAGGGTGAGATGGTCTATTGCAGGGGTGGGGAACTTGTGGCTTCAAGGCCACATGTGGCCTTCTAGGTCCTCAAGTGCACCCCTTTGACTGAATCCAAACTTCACAAAACAAATCCCCTTAATAAAGGGATTTAGTCTGTAAAATTCGGAATCAAGTCAAAAGGCCACACCCAAGGACTTAGAAGGCCACGTGTGGCCTTAAGGCTGCAGGTTCCCTAGTCCTGGTCTTTTGTAATGGAGAGGAGAAAGCCAGGTTTGATTCTTGGTCAGTTAGGCAGCTAGTGGTAGACCTAGAATATAAAAATCCCAGTTTCTAGTCTATATTTTAGCCTACTGAGTCACGCCTCATTATATTTCAATAGTATATAGAAAGGAAGAGTAAAGTTGGAAGCGGCATCCTTTTGGATCAAACTTGTTTTTTCATTGATAGAGGTAAGGAAACTCCCTCTACCTATGTAGATTAGCACCTGTTGTGCAGTTGATACTCCTAGAGTTGCCTTGGTCCCTGAGAAGTTAAGTGAGCTAGCATTTGTTAAAAGCAGAGGCAAGACTTAAATCCAGATCTTCCTGACTGATGCCAGCTTTTACTCCATCCTGAAGATAAGAACAGGCAGAACTTAGTGGTAAATCGAGTTCATTGGAACTTTTCATCTGTGTGATTCTAGAATGAAACTGAGGCCCAGAGAAATTAAATAATTTGTCTGAGGTCTCACAGGTAGTAAAAGTCAGAGGTAGGCTTAGAACCCAGGTCCTCTGACTCCCTAGAGAGTGCCCTTCCTATTGTAATACTATGGTTAAATTTTTATACCTAGGATAAATTGAAAGTTTCCATACTCCAATGCTTAGCACATAAAATAGGTACTTAATAGATGCCTATTGAGTAACTGACTGACACTTGAAAGCTTGCTTAGGTTTATTACTTTGGAAGCCATAGATCCATATACCTTCTTTTTGCATTCTACTCTTCCTAAAAATATTTCATATCATGGGTTTTGTGTAAAAGGGAGATTTCTGTGATCCATCTTGTCTTACTTTTTAGATCTTGTATTCTGTGCTGTGGCGTGATCGGTTCTGGACAGTGTCTGATATGGTCAAAGTGGATTCACAGGGCTTGGCCCTACTCTCCCTTCACTGGCATTGGGTTTCAAAGCATTTGGTTGGTGGGGTTCCCGAGCTACTGATTGGTCACGAGGAGAAGTAAGTTCCTTTCTTTTGGTACACTTACCTCACTCTCCCTTGTAGATGGTGGTGGTGGTGGTGGTGGTGGTGGTGGTGGTGGTGGTGTAGGTGTAGTAGCAGCAGCAGTACAGTAATAGTTATGTTATTAATAAGCCCAACAACGACTAAGTGAAGAGAAAGATGAGTTAAATGAAGACAGTGTCCCCTCTTATGCTCAATGTAAAACTAATAGTTTCTCTTACCACCCAGGTTTTCTCCATGTTTTATTCCTGTCTCCCTTTTTCCTTATTCTTTAAAGATATTCCAAAGAGGTGCTGTCTGTCTCAGAACACATTCAGAACTGCCTTGGTAGCCCAATGGGAGGCTTTGCCAGTATGAAGAAGGTACAGAAGGCCCTGGGAAGACCTCTTCCCTTCAAGGTACACAAATTATTGTTAGTAGCAGTAAAGACTAGATAAGCTTTCCCATTTTCATTAACCCTTAATTCACTTAAATCTTTTTGGGACTCAGTTTTTTTATCTATTAAATGAAGGGGTTGGATTATGTTATCTTCCAAGATTTCTTCCATTGCTAAATCTAACTTATGATTTTCTGAAATAAATTTAACCATTCTGTCCTTTGCTAGTGAAGCTTCAATGTATATACGTGTACTATAGACCAAATAATTTAGTTCCTTACAAAAGTTATGACTTTCTAATTTAGCGATTTATAAGGTGACTGGTATAATTAGTTTTTTCTTTGATGCAGTGAATCTTTTCAGAGCTACAGGGTGAATAAATCAGTCAATCAGAAAACATTTATTAAGGGTCTACAATGTGTCAGGCACTGGCATATGGAGACAAATGTGAAATAGTCCCAATCTCAATGAGTTTGTAAGTTCTGAATATTTAGTCACTGTTATCTGGAAACAATGGGTAATTGAACCAAGGAAATTTTTCCTTGGTTAAAACCATGAAATAGTCCAGTATTGTTCTTCTGTAATAAATAGTTCTGATTTTGGTTTGTTGTAGGATAAGCTGATGGTGGAGTGTTTTGAGCAATTGAATGTACTTAGCAAATCACTTAGCATCCTGGAATTGAAACCTGCCTTAGGGGAAGGTGGTAGGAGAGATGAGATCATTCGTTTGAGAGTAGCTGCTGATGAGTATACACTGAAGGAACATTTACTGAAGGCTTGGGGATTGATCCTCAGAGCCAATTGTTTGGAAGATGTCAACCCAGGTAGGCCTTTAATTTGGTGTTTGGATGAAAATGTTTGTGGTACATGAATGTCACCTTGGACACTATGCTCTGAAGGTTAATGAAATGTATGCCTCTTTTGTTCAGTCACTTTAAAGAACCTTGTGAATGCACAGCGTTTGCAGCTTAAAAGCAAAGGAGTTTCAATTGGTTGCCCAGAAAAGAAGCGTATGGAAAATGCAGTTACATGCCAGCCTAAGGCAGCTTCCTTGATTACACTTACCAGGAAGGTTCAGTCATGGCCAGGTATGGAGTACTTGGCAGTGCTATGGCAGTACAGGGTAACAACGGACTTTCTGTCTCATGCTTTTCTGGGCAGGTAAGTCTTGGACATTCTTAAATTCTTTTGGGGCATTTTTGTATCTGTGGGCTGCTTAACGTTGAAATGTCCTTATTTTAAAGTAGAGTACACAAGTTTGACATTGATGGCAGGGGGAGGGAAAGCACAAATTCACCAGCTAAGGAAAGAGAAGCTTTGAAGATTAACTAGAGATTTATAACTTTCTGCTTAACTCATTTTCAAAAATCCACTTTGCTCTTTGAGCAGACTTGTTAGTTTTTAAAATAACCATACTCAGTGATTTGTGTGAATGTATGTACCCCTTCTTCTTCTCCAGTAACTTACATCCTTTCTTTTATGCCCTCTCCCCCCAACCCTGCTCCCTTTATTTTTAATCAGGAATTGCAATAACCAACAAAGACGGGTAGACTATGACTTAAATGACCATATTGCATTTTGTCTCAAGTACACACCAAGCGCATCTCAGCAACTTAAAATTCTTTGGTATCTGGTGGACCATAAGGTAATAATACTGCATTTTTAAAAGAAAATGAGACCTCTTAATTGTATAGCTTAGGGATTTTAAGCAATATTTGGTTCTTTTTTTTGGTTAGATTTTTCTCTAAGATTCCTCTCCCTTTTTAGAGGAAAACTCATTTTCATGCAGTGATTGATTCCTAAATATTTTTATTAATTTGATCTCAAAAACACATAGTGTGAAGCATGGTGGATTGAGGGCTGGATGACAGTCTCTTCATCTTCAAAATATAATTCAAGAAATCTACTAAAGGGTAGAGTTGATTTCTGGGATTAAAGTTTGCCTTAGAAGGTGTCTCATTTCACCACTGGTGTTGCTGTTGTATAGTTGGTCATTCACTTTGTTCTGGTTTTGAGATCTCATTTGAATATTCAGCTCAGTTGAAAAAGAAATTTACTAGACCATCTTCACCCATGAATGATAAATTCTTCATTCTCTTGGCAGGTAGGAGTGTGGCTAGTATAGCTCTACCTTAATGTGTAATAAAGGAATTCTATTATTAGGTGCCATGTATTTACTTAGTATCCACCTCTCTTTGGGGTGAAAGGTCCTTTACTAACCTTTCCTGATCATCTGCCTAACATGGTGAAGTTGTTGAAGAGCAAACCTCATAGTTTAACAGAAATATTAACAGATTATGTGAGTTGAACTAGATCATGTAGGGAACAACAGAGAAGCAGGGAAAAAGAGCTTTGAGACAAGAAGCTAAAGGTTCTCAGCTGTGTTGGACGACTAAGGTGCCTAGAAATGTAACAGCTAAAATCTTTCCTAAGCTTTCTGGGAGCTTGGGAGTCACAACTTGGTGTTTTTTCTCCTTTTCCATCTGCAGGGATCGACTGAAGAAATGACTTCTTTGTGGTCTGAACTCATTAGTTCTGCCCTCATCTCCTTCTGGAGCAGTACTGTCACTACAGATCCAGAATACTGGTTAACTTGGAAACCTCTCCTTCATGTGGAAGGGAAGGAAATTCCTCAACCTCTGGACCCATCTTTGAAGGTTTGTTTAAAAGTCATTGGATTTGTCTGGCCTCAGACACTTGGCACGCAGTAACTGTGTGACCCTGGGCAAGTCAGTTAACCCCATTCCCTAGCAAAAAACAAAATAAAAAAAGTCATTAGATTTGTCATTATTCATAGTGGAAAACATTAAGATCTCTGTCGATGCTTTTGAAGAATATAGCACTATGACAGTCAATATAGACTTGTTTGTTCCAGAGGCAAAGACTGTACCATCAATTCAAGTTAATTAAGTCCCAATAATAAGCTGTCACAATTCAAGTTGAAGAGCCACTTGAATGGTCTGCTCATTTTTTATTTAATATTTTCTTGGTGGTTAGTTTTAGAGGCACTGGAGTAGTGGCAAGAGGCCAGTGTTCTGAATACATGTAGTTTGAAATATGGGCTCTGTCAGTTTGTTTTGTGACCCTACACAGGTCATTAAACTCCAGCTTCCTCATTTTAAAAATATTCAACAAGCATTTATTAAGCCTCTGCTATGTTCCAGATACTGGGAATATAAATTAAAAAATCAATTACTATTCCCAAGGAGCTTAGATTATAACGAGGGTGACAACACTTTATATGGACCTAAGTATAAAGAAAGTAAAGACAAAGCAGTTGAAATAGAAGGTCATTGAAGAGAGAGGATACTGTAGTATTGCAAGTGCAGGAAACGAGGAGGAGTTCATGGGGATGATATTTGGATTAGCCTCCTGATAGCGTTATGACTGAAACACTTTGTAAACCTTAAGGAACAGTGTAGACATTAGTTGTTGTTAAACAAATGTGAGTTGTCTTAACTGAAAGTAAGTAATGTTGACCTAACAGGATGCAGGGTAGTAATCAGATCCTTGAATTGCTTTTCCCCTTTCCATTTTTTTATTCCAGTATCAGCACCTAATACCTAGTATGAGACTTTGCTTATCTTTATCTTATGTTTCCTTTTCATTTTTGAAATAATTTTTATATAAAAATCAATGTCCCGGCCTGTGTCTTTTCTGATTTCTTGTCAAGTCAATAAACATTTAAATGCTTACTATGGGCCAGGCATTGTGCTACGGGCAAGGAATACAAATAGAAGCAGAAAGAAAGATGGTCTTTGCCCTTGAAGAGCTTGCATTCTGATGGAGGAATACAAACAGGAACCTGAAAAGGGGGGGGAATAGGGAAAGGGGATTGTGGAGAAATTCTGGGAGAGTCAGGAGTGCAGTGTGGAGAGGAGCAAAGACTTGATTGGCCTGGTTGTTTCCCTTAAAACGGAGTTTCTGGGAGAAACCAACCAATCAGAGGTTGAAGCCTAAGGGGTGGAGAATAGTATGTCCATTGTGAGAAATCTGGGAAGAATGGACTTCTAGAGTAGCTAGCCCTTCGTAATGTTTTTTTCTGTTCTTTTCTGAATGATAAAGAATTTTGTTGCTTGCTTTCATATATTTTCTCATGACTTTCTGTTTTAAGAACTGAAGTGTAAAAATGAATTATTTTAGAAATACTTTTATTTATGACCTTGATATGACCAAGAAAATAGCGACTAACAAACATTCTCTGACCCCAAAGGAGTATAATTGGAAAATTTTCCTTCATTGAGGTCCTGGCCATACCTGTTTTTAGAATGACTGATTCTCAAAGTACATCTAGAAACAAATGCATTCTTTGGTGGAATTCAAGCTTGTCTGGAAACAGTGATGTTGTACCATTAATTCCTATCTTTCAGGGACCAGGCATTTTAAATAGAGCGGTTTTTTCAAAGTGCTTCTTTGAAGTCCTCACACGCAGCTATAGGTCAAGCCCCTGGGACATCAGTGGCCTTTCTGTCCTTTCTTCTTCCCATGTCACCCTTGGAGAATGGGCAGAGAGAGCCCAGCAGCTTAAGGATATCAGCACCATTCTTTGGACCAACATGCCTGTTCTTACCATGGCAGAATTAAGGTAATTCCTCCTTCCTTAAATTTTTACATACACTCTTTCCATATTTAGTTAATTTAGGACTTCTTGAGCTCTTGATTGTTTCTCTTTGCACAGTGCTTTTGCATAGAGATGACTCTGTATAAGTCTTCACTGGTTTATTGGTTAGCTCCATTGGGTAGAATATTTTACAGCTGATGACCAGAACACAGGTTCACTACTAAACCCCTTTCTAAATTGCTTTGCTTTGAATGCGACCTATGCTTTTGGATATGGCCAATGTGAGAATTTGATTTTCTGGAGTATGCAGATTTCTTTTTCCTTTTGTCATGTTGGGGGGAGGAGGGAATGGTGAGTAAAATATATTTTTGTTAATTGAACTAAATAAAAATTAAATTTAGAAAGATTGGGAGAGGCATCCCAGAATGGCCAGAGCTGTTGCTGGGATTGACAGTGGGGATAGATAAGCTGCTACAGTCAACCTAGTGATATGCCTCGTTGTAGGCAGCTATAACTATAGGTCTCCTTGCTCCAGGAGTAGCTAAGGCTTCTATGACTCTGAAATAAAGTGAAGGAAAACACACACAACACCAGAAAAAAAAAAAAACCCCACCACAGACTACTCCCTTCGCTCAGCACATACTCTTGGATATGACATGCTGTTGTTCACAAAGGAGAACAGGGCAAGAGGGGATGAGTATAAGTGATGAATACAAACTTGTTCCCCGTGTGCGGAAGAATGCTAAATTCTTCATACATTTGTAGCCATCTTTGTCTAAGGAAGATAGCAGGGATTTGTTTTTGTTTTTTTTTTTTTTTGAGGGGGGGATGATCTTTAAAAATTCTCTCTCTCTCTCCCCCTCCTCTCCCCCCTTTGGTTCATTTCTCTGATTGTTAACATCTATTGATGATGCTGTTCCTCCTTTAGAAGCACAGATTCCCACCTCCAGTGGGTGATGCTGTACAGGCCCCTTTTGGCCCTGGCAGAGCTGGTCCCAGAGCCCTGGAAGCAGGAGTATATACAGCAGTGCAACAGGCTGCCATCCAGAGACAGAATGGCTTTCCAGCATGTGTGCAGGACACTGGGAGACATGATTGGGCAGGAGGTGCTGCCAGAAGAGCTTCTCGGTTTCATGCTGACTTGTGTGAGGCACCTCTTTGGGGAAGGAGAGAGCAGGAAGGACATACCTGAAGTGGCTGAGCGAGGGAGCTTGTGGGTGTACCTGGGCTTGTCACAGGTCCAAGCGTGGCTTCCTCAGACACAGTTTGATCCTGCAGTAAAGAGGGAGTACAAGCTCAAGTATGCCAAGGAAGAGGTACAGGAATTTGGAACTTGGAAGGATGTGGGCCCCCATTGGGATGTGGTCTTCTGAGAAGGGAAGGGGAATGTGGGTTTTGCCTTTTGGACTCTACAGTTGCCAACTCAGCTTTTACTACCATGTTACATTTATCTGTGAGGCAAAGGAGTGTGACTAGAACGTTATTCTCCAGTTATTCTTTTTTTGATCCCTTATAAGATTCTTTTTTAGGATTCAGGAAATAGCTTTCTTTTTTGAAATTACTGTTTCCCACAAACTCAAATCACAAAGGGCATGATGATATGGAATACATTAATAGCCACTGTTCTCTTGTGATTGCAAACCCAAGATGGTCTGGGCACTGTGGTTTTTGATCCAGTCAGAGACCAATGGCATTGATTTTTTTTTTTAATGGAAGAATGGCACATTCTAATTAAAAAATGTTATCAGTGCAGTTTTGTACCATTTTTAAAAGCACCCTTTCACAAAACACACCCAGAGAGATCCTGTTTTTTAGATAATCAGAATGCTCACAATATGTAACTTTTACTCACTAATAATGCATTTTGCCATTTTTCCTGCTTAGTTACATCAGCTTGAGTGTGAGTGGAAGACTCGCAACCTCTTGTCACAGCTACATACAGGAAGAGACCTTGAAGATGAAATGGTTATCAGTTATTCTCATCCCCACATCAGGTAATACAGCTGACCAGTATTTTGTATTGTAATTATAGTGATTTGGGGGGGAAAATGCAGTCTCTTTTTAGATTTATTCAAGAGTGGTAATATCTATGGGGTTTTTTTTTTTTTTTAAGGCAGTTGGGGTTAAGTGACTTGCCCAGGGTCACACAGCTAGTTAGTATCAAGTGTTTGGTCTGAGGCCGGATTTGAACTCAGGTCCTCCTGACTTCAGGGCTGGTGCTTTATCCACTGTGCCACCTAGCTGCTCCAGGAATACCTGTTTTTATACCATTTGGTAATCATTAGTGATCATAAGCATAGAACATTTAGTTTTTTGGAGAATGCTTAGATCAAGATGCATTCAGCAGAATTTCAGGTACAATACCAAGGAGCAAAGACAGCATGTGTGGGGTAGTTGACAGCATGCTGCTTTTTGATGGAGACAGGAAGTTCTTGGTTTAAATCTCACCTTAAACTAAAAATGCAGAAAAATATATGCCTTCTTGAATAGGGTCACTATGGGAATTTGTTTTGCTTGACTATGCATATTTGTTGCAAGAGTTTTGTTTTTCTTTTTTCTAATTTTTTTTGTGGGGAAGAGGGTGAGTGTCAGACAAATTTATGAATAGAGAAGCCAAGCAATAGAAGAGATTCACTGAAGTATTTTTATGTAAATGCATAGAAGAAAATAGAAAGAAGGTAAGAAAGAATCAGAGATAAATGAAAGCCCTGTAAGTTATTTGTTGAATTAATTACATATTAAGGAAAGCAAACTATATATAATAGAGATTTATAGTTTTATATATAATCCTCCTTTTCTTGTTCATTGTGTATATGCTCATTCTGTTTGGTAATTAAGAGCCAGAGGGTGTAGATTCCTCAACTGTAAGATAGTGATAATAATAGACCTACCTCAAAAGGTGGTTGTGAGGATAAAATGATATGATATTTGTTAAATGCTTTGCAAAGTTAAAATGCTCTATAAATTCAGTTGTTATTATTATTAGCTTGTACTTATTGTTGAGAAACACTTGAGCTATAGCATCCTTCCAGTGTTTTAATAGAGGAGCCCTGGTATGTATTCTGCCTCACTTACCTTCCCACCCCATCTCATCTTCCAAAATAATAGTAAACAGGTTGTCTGAAACTAAATTTTAGGGTGAGCTTGATAAGAGCCACGAGTAATAGTAAACATAGGACTCAGTTTTGCACTTAATTTGGATTTCTGTTGCAGTCAGCCATACGCCTGCTGCCTAAAGAGCTGTTACATGTATTGTTTTCATATTTTGACTATCCTGGAATTTATGTCCTTCCTCTGTTAGTTTATCCTGTTTTGTTCATTTACCTTCAGAATACTACGCCAAAGGATACAACAGCTGAAGGAACAGATAAGCAGTCTGTTGAAAAAGCAGGCCTTCAGGCCTCAAGTTCCTTCTTATGAATCGATGCTCCAGGAAATTCACCACTATGTCACCAGCATTGCTCGGATCTCTTCAGTCCAGGATCTACTTACCCGACTTCTGCAAAGCCTTCGAGCAGATATGTCTAAGTCATCCCAGACAACACAGAACTTACTGAAGGAGGAGGCTGCTTGGCAGAAGTCACACCACCAGTTTAGGAAACGACTAATGGAGGAATATGCTCTGTACCCGGATGCCGTGGCTCCATTACAGGCCGCCATTTTGCAAATGCAGCATGGCATGAGACTGGTAGCCTCAGAAGTTTATGCCACACTCCACAGTGGTTTGGTCTGTCCACACAAGTTGAGTTGTTTGGTCACTTCGCTGCTGGCCTTCCCTTCTGTGGACTCCACTTTTCCCACCTATTTTTCTCATGCAGATGCTCTTTGCTCTGTAAAGATGATTGAAGTGCTCCGGGGACTTAAGAAGGTATCTGTGAAACATTCTGTTGGGCATGAATTAGAAGGCAAGGATCAGAAGCCCTGTCCAACCCAAGAGCAGCTACTGATGAATGCTTTGCTTTACCTTCGCTCCCATGTACTTTGTAAAGGAGAAATGGACCAGAAAACTTTGATGCTTTTTAGGCATATATGTCAGGTAAGGATAGGTCTACCTGAATGTTCCTGGCTCTCTTGATCCTCATATTTTTGGAGAAAACAAGGAGCAAAAGAAGGGAGATGAAGGATGGTATTGGTGTTTTATGAGTATTAAAGAAGATATTTTGGGGAGTAGAAAATAATTTAATAAAGCACTAGTTTGGGATTAATCACTTAAATTCTTACGAGTTACAACAGGCTGAATGCCATCTGTAGACTAAACAGTCCTTAGTCATGGATTTTTCTCTTCCAGAATCACTTTGTAGGCCCCCTGAAGTTATAACCAAACTGAATAGGAACCATGGGGCAAAAATCTGAGCTAACTAATTACATAATTTCATGGAAGTTCACTAGGTTCAGTGATGCGGCCGCTGCAGTGGTGAGCATGAGACCAGCTCTATACTCTTAACCCAGAGGCACGTTGATGAGGCGGGAGACAGCAAGATGGCAGAAGCTCCGTTTATTAAGTGCTAGTAGCTTTCTTTTATATCCTTAGTAACACCTGATCAAAGTATGATCTCCACGTGATAGCCAATCACCAAGTCTGCTGGACACCTGCAGCCCTCGTGTCAGGGGTATGAGTAGGATTTTTCTCCCAGTGAGAGGAGAGCTGAGCCAACCGTGGGAGCTGCGTATCAGCAAAGGAGAGGTCTTGTGAGACTTCCTTGTTTTTGCCACATAACAGGTTGTGACCCTCAGCTTCTGCCAAGAGAAGCTAGAGCTCCCATGGGAAAATTCTCCCAACAGTTCAGTTCAGTAAGCATTAATTCAGTGTCTGCTAAGGCCCTGTTTTAGGTTCTGGGCATACAAAGACAGAAATGACACAGTTGCTTCTCTCAAGGCATTCTGCTTAATGTATTAATGTATTATATCATTCTAGATTTGAAGCTGGAGCCAATTTAGACTGACTTGTAAGAGCCAACTGTGATATTTTCACTGTGAGCATTTATAGTCTGGAAATCATCCATAAATGCCACAAATTAGAGTTTGATTTATTGTTTTAAGGATTTTCTAGACTTGAAAGTGATGGAGAAAATTTTGGTAATGCAGATTAAACTTAAGAGGGCATTATATGCACATTTTCCCCTGCAGTGAGCTGATTGTTAAAGCATTGACCTGTTCATCCTTGACTGGAAGGGACTTGAGTATATTGAATTCAAATACTATAAGCAGACCAAATCCTCTGTGAATTTATTTCTGCAGATCTAATGGACTTTTCTCAGTCCTCATCCTTCCTAACTTCTTTGACATTATCAGACACCCTCTTCTAGATAGTTTTTCTTTTCTAGGTTTTCCTGACACCACTTTCTCCTGGTTTTGTTTTATGATTCTGACCATTCCTTTTCAATTACCTTTGCTTTGTTTTCATTCAGGTCATGCCCACTAACCTTTTTTGTTCCCTGTGGCTCTGTATTGATTGCTTCCCTTCCATTCCCTTCTCTTCCTTGCATGGTGATCATATCATTTCCATGGATTCAGTTGTGATTTCCAAGTAGATGATTTGCAGAACTCTTCCCAGTCCTAGTCTCTCTTCTGAGCTCTACCAGCTTCTTTTTGGGTATCTCTAACTGGATATTACCTAGACATCACATATTCATTGTGTCCTCACAAAACCTCCCCTATTCAGTACTTTTCTATTTCTGTTGAGGGCCCCACCATCTTCCCAGTAGCCCAAATTAATAACTTTGGTCTCATCCTCAACTCCTTATATTCATCCCACATATCCAGTTTATTGAAAAGTCTTATACTTTCTGTGTCCATGATAGCTCATGTGTACATTCTCTTCTCTGTATTCAAATGGCTGCCAGCCTTGTAAAAGCCCTCATCACTTCATGCCTAGACTATTATAGTAGTGTTCTGGTTGGATGTCTTGCCTTACGTCTCTCCCCATTCCATTCCTTCCTCCACTCAGCTGTCTGCCATAGTGTTTATCTAACCATGTTATATGCCTGCCTAATAAACTCCAGAAGCTCCCTATTACCTCCCACGTCAAATACAAAATTCTGTGTTTGTCATTTAGAGCCTTTTACAACCTGGTTCCTTCCTCCCAGTCTTTTTACACTGTACTCTTCTCCACATACTTCATGATCTAGCAACATTGACCTTGCTGTACCTCAAACATGACCCTCCATCACCCTATACCATATCTTTCCACTGGCTCACCCCCAGACCTAGAATGCTCTCCTTTCTGAACACCACTTCCTAGATTCCTTGACATCCTAAAGTATTCAGCTCAGAACCTTTAGAAGCCTGTTCCAGGTCCTCTTTCAGAGATTACTTTCCATTTTTACACTGTATGTATTTTGTATGTAAACTTCTTTGCATGTTGTTTCCCCTATTTTGAGCATAAACTCCTTGAGGGCATGAACTGTATTTTCTCCTGCCTTTGTATCCCATTGCTTAGCAGCACAGTGCCTGGCACCTAATAAGTGCTTTGTAAATATTTGCTGACTGATTTGATTGAGCCTATGCTTTGATTTTATTCCATGCTTACTCTAGGTTTTCTGAGGAGTATAGAAGAAGGTAAGCATTTATCTTCCTTTGTTAAGTGAGAGTGTTTGGGGAAAGGCAGCAAAACTTCTCCCTGTTTTTGACTTCCCAGGAAATCATAAATGAGTGGGATGAACAGGAACGCTGTGCCCAGGTAAAGGCTGAGCAGGAAAACAGTCTGTATAGATACAAGAACAAGAATCATGGAACAGGACTGAGTGAGGAGGAAGAGGAGGAAAGAGAATTCAGGAAACGATTTCCTCTCCATGAAGAGGTAGAATACTTGAATTTTGAGGGGGACCATGGAGATGGGTTTGAGAATGGATCCTCTTTATAGCATATACCACACTCTGTGTATTTCCCTACATCTCTCCCTTGTTAGACACCCAGTGATCTCTTTGTGATAAGCACTCAGCAGATTTTCAAGAATGGACTGCCCAACTGCTTTCAGTGTTTCAGGCAGCATAACCCAGTGAATAGAGCAATGAACGTTAAGTCAGGAAGACCTTGCTTTGAATCATACCTCAGACAAATAGCAGTGTTATCCTGACCTTTGATTTTCATTATCTATGAAATGAGGATGATGATGATAATAGCACCTATATCATGGGGCTGTTGTGAGGATCAAATGAGATAATGTATTTAAACCTTAAAGTGATTTATAAATGCCAGCTTCTGTTTAATAGTACTGGAACCCCCACCCTCAACCTCTCTACCCCTTTGTTGGGGGAACTATTTATTAATGGATGCTTTTTCTTTGTGTAAAGAATTTTGGCGGCCTTGCTCTAAAAAAAAGTGTTTTTGTACCACAGCCTTAGAAGTATAACATATAGAATATGTTATAGATAGAATCATGGAATGGTAGAGCTGAAGGAGACCCTAGAAGTCATTCAGTCCAGCCCACTTATTTGATGAAATTTGAGGCCCAGAGAGTTTAAATGAGTTGTTCAGGACCATTCACCCTAACATCATAGGATCATCAACTTAGATATAAAGAGATCTTAAAAGTCATCTAGTCCAACTTCTTAATTTTATAGATGGGGGAACTGAAGTGAAGAGCCACAAATGTAGTAAGTGGCAGAGCTACTTAGTATATAATTATTATACACTTACTATATAGTTAACATTTAGGTCCATTGACTTCAAGTCTAGGACACTTTCCCCTGTATCAAAATCACCAAAGTGGTCCATCCACAGTTCTGACTACAGCACTTCCCTATTCATTAAACTCCAGGGGCTCCCTATTGCCTTCAGGGTCAAATACAAAATTCTCTGTTTAGCATTTAAATCCCTTCTTAACCTAACTCCCTCCTACCTTTCACATCTTCTTACATCTCATTCCCCTGTGTGTACACTTTGATCCAGTGACACTGGCTTCCTGGCTGTTCCACAAGCCACTACTTCTCCGGGCATTATCCCTGGTGTTGCCCCATCTCTCCTCATTTCCATCTCCTGGTTTCTCTGGCTTCCTTGAAGTCCCAGTTAATGTCCCACCTTCTACAGGATGCCGTTTCTAACCCTTCTGAATTCCAGAGCCATCCCTTTTAATGATTTCTTATTTATCTTATATGTAGCTCACTTTGTATGTATTTGTTTGCCTGTTGTTTTTGCCATTAGATTTTAAGCTCCTTGAGGGCAGGGACCATCTTTTGCCTCTTTTTGTAACCCCAGTGCTTAGCACAGCACCTGGCACATAGTTGGCACTTAATACATGTTTCTTGATTGATTATCATGTTGCCTCCCCAAACTAGTATTTGCCAAGCACTGTACTAGTTGCTGGGAATAAAACTACTTTTAAGGAGCTTACTTTCTAATGGCAATTACACAGCTATTGTGTTATTTTGTTCCTTTACCCTGTTTTCTTCTCTTTTCCCTTTCAGTAGAATGAAACTTATAATACTGGTTTAGTTACTAATTTGCTAACATTAATAGTTGTCTTAATCTGACCTGTAGGACTTTGCAGACATTGTAGCCCAGCCAACTCTAGAGGAGAAAATGGAAACTGAAGTGGAGCCAGTGGAGAGAGCAGACAAAGATGTGGTTTTCTTCTCCCAGAGTTCAATGCAGGCCGTGGTGCTGGTCCATCAACAGCTGTGCTTAAACTTTGCACGATCCCTCTGGTACCAACAGGAGCTACCATCACACCAGCCTAAACATTACTTCAGCTTATTTATGGCCTGCTATCAGACTGGCGCATCTCTTGTGACACACTTTTACCCTTGGATGGGTATGTTGTTGTATATTTATTTATGTACTTGACAGTTGATAGAGAGTAGACCAAAATGGGAAATTAAATTAAAAATTTTTACTTAATACTGTTTTCACTTAAATATTTCTTAATGGATATGCTCTTTTCCTAAGGAAATGAAGTTGCTTAGGTCCAAATTTATTGCATTTTAAAAACTTGGAATGTTAAGGGATTTTTAAAACCTGAATACTTTGGGGAAGAACTTAAGAGCATGAAGGTTGTATTTGAGTCAGGTGATAATTTCATTCCCGTAAGGCTTCTAACAACCCTTCTGTTGTACACCTGTTTGTTTGAATGTTTAATGTATAAAGATGTAAAATCTTGTGAAACTCTATTTAGGTGTTGGGGAGTTTGTAGATTCTTGGTATATTCATATATAGCTTCCCCAATACCCCACCTACTCCTCCCTAAACTAGAAAGGTAATTTTCCTTTCTTGTCAGTCAGAGCAGCTATAAAAACTGACAGGTTAAGTCCACAGTCTAAATGATAAACAGTCTTTGTGACTCCATATCATAGAAACTGGGGAAGTTTGGAACCATCCTTTAGACACGCTGGTAACCATCTCAGTCCCAGACCTGGCATGTTCTGAAGAAAAATTCACCAATGCTATTTTTTTTTTCTCCTGGCAGCTTTGTTATTTGTCCCTCATATTTTTGGTTAAGCATCTTTCAGATCTACTATTTAAAAAACAAAATCAAAAACTCTCTTGGACCAAGAAGAGACCCAGCCCTAATGGTCATCAGTCTCATTCTTGTTATCTGGCATTACAGGCACAGAGGTGAATGACAGGCTTCTGGGCAGCCAGCTCTTGGGCAGTACCCTCTTCTACAACACTCTTTTTGAAGAGGCAGCCTCAGACCTGACTTTGAAACCTGATGGCCCATATGACTTTTATCAACATCCCAACATAAAGGAAGTCAGACAGTGCCAACCTGTGCTGCGTGACTTCACTGAAGAAGTAAATAGACTTCTAGAGGACTGGCCAGAGCACCCAGCCCTCATGCAGGTAAGTCCATCAGATCTGTCAATGGCAGGCACATATTGCAAGCGCATGCACATAGATGTTTTACAACAAAAAGTTGTTTTTAAGTTGCTCCAGGTCATTGAATACAGATGAACACTGCGTGGGTTGGTTATTTATAATACGTGTTTGACTTTTGTCAAAAGTGGTGATTTTCTTTTTTGGGTTGAGAGAGGTCTATGTATTTGGTAAATGATCTCTTACTTGCCAAGTCTAATGGGCTTTAATTAATCCTGTTCCTTCTTGACCTTTGAAACATTTGATACTGTTGACAGCCTTCTCCTTCTGCATACTCTTTTTACTCTGGGTTTTTTGGTAATAACACTTTCTTGGTTCTCCTGTGACTCTCAGTCTTGTTATACCTTCCTCGTTAACTGAATATTTCCAGAAAGCTCTGTTTTAGGGCTTTGTCTTTTTTCTCACTATATTCCCTCATTGATACTGATCTCATCAGCTCCCATGGGTTCAATTATTATCTTTATACAAACGTCCGGGTGTATATATCCATCCCTAGTATTTCTCTTGAGCTCTCTAGTCCTACATCATCAGCTGACATTTTGTACTTGATGTCCCATAGGCTTCTTAAATGCAATGTGTCCAAAACAACTCTTTTTCTCTTTCTCTCTCACCCTTCCCTCTCTTCCTCCCCTCTCACCCTTCCCTCCCTCTCTTCCTCCCCTCCCTCTCTTCCTCCCCTCCCTCTCTT
>NW_020940360.1:13008503-13069395 GCF_900497805.2 Vombatus ursinus | reverse complement strand
CTCCCCTCCCTCTCTTCCTCCCCTCCCTCTCTTCCTCCCCTCCCTCTTTTCCTCCTCTCCTTTCTGAACTTCTATATTATTATTGAGAGCATCAATCCACAGTCACCCAGGTTCACCATCTTGCTGTTATCCTCAATTCTTATATTTAATTAGTTGCTAACTATTTTTTGTCTGACCTTGACTTCTCTGGCATAGGTCTCCTCTCTACTCATAGTCACCACCTATTTCTGGTACCCATCAACTCCTCCCTAGAGTATTATAATAGCTTCCTACTTGTCCTCCCTGCCTCAAGTCTCTTTTCACTTCAGTCCATTCTCCACACAGCTGTCAAAGTGATTTTTCACTAAAGCATAGGTCTGACCATGTTCTTCTCCACATGTAATTTTACTGCTTGAATTCCAAAGATAAATACAACATTTGTGCCTGCCATGTAAAAGCTTACAATCTGGCAGGGTAAATATAAATATTTGAATATGGTAAGTGTTTAAGAGAACTATGGCATAAAATCTAATAGAGGAGAGATCTTTCCTCCTGGGGGTATCAGAAAAACTTTCATGTGGGAGGTGGCATTTGAATTAGGCCTTGAAGGATGAGGTAAAATTTCAACAACTGGAAAAGAGGTAACGTCTTACGGGTGTTCCATAAGGAATAGTTGGAGAAAAGATATAGAGGTGGGAAAGTATGAAATGCCAACTAGTCTGATTTGTCTGGAATAGAGTGCTTGAGTGGGAATGTTGTGAAATAAGTCTCAAAAGGCACTTCAAGTGTCTCAGTGCTGCCAGCTCATTCTGCCCGTCAGCGCATATACACACATTCACACATGCCCTATATTTTTCCTCAAGCCTATCAGAATAAAACCTTTTTTCAAGATAATACCAATGTAACTTTGTGATTCTTTAGCTGACTTTAATGGTATTCCAATAGGAGACTTGATGCAATTAATCATATCCCTTTGTTCAGGATTCCAGAGCAGAGCAGAATGTGCCCAGCTCAGTCAGGGCTAGCCTGTTGTCTTCACTTGACTCCTTCTAGTTCTTCTATTCCTTGGTGGTTTTAATGCATGGGACAGCTTATTTTTAAAGCAGGAAACAGATGGTGCTTTGATTTCAGGTTCTCCTAAGTATGTTGTCAAGTATGGGCGGAAGAGTGTGCTGATGATCACTGTCTGAGACTTAATGTTTTCTTCTTTCTCTAGCTTATGGTTGTGATGGACAGAATCCGAAGCTTCCCACTCTCTAGTCCCCTGTCAAAGTTTCTGAATGGCTTAGAGATTCTTTTGGCAAAGTCACAGGTAAGGTGGTTACATTAGTAAGGTGTTTTTTTCAGGGTGAGGGGGTGGAGTTGGCACAGGTGGGCAGGATCAGAACTGTGATTTCCCTGTGGTTGACACAGGGAACTCCCCAGGAGTTAACCCCTTCCATCAATTTAGATCAGTAACTGTTCTGCAACTTACAAACTTAGAGAATTGTGAGGGGTACTCAGAGTTAAAGTGACTTGCCTAGGGTCACCTAGCTAGTGTGTGTCAGATGTAGAACTTGGAACATGTCTCTGACTCTGAAGCCAAGTTAATTGCTACTTATTTATTGGTATTAATAATTTATAACATAATTATTAATTATACATAACATAATTATTATATACTTGTGTTTAATGATGTGTAGAAAACATTGCTAATTATTATTAATAACCTTCTAGGGCTTGTGTTATACTGGCATAGCCTTTGAAACCCAAAGTCATCTTGGTTTTGCCATGATATGATGCACTGGAGTAGGACTTTATAGAGGTTAAATAATTCCACTCTTTTATAGATGAGAAGATCAAAGCCCCAAAAGATTAAGTGATTTGTCCAAAGTCATACTGTTAGTGAGTGCTGGAGCCAGGTCTTGGACTCAGCTCTTTTTTCTCCAAGCTCATTACTCTTTCCCAGCTGTTCTTCATTTGACTTCAGCTAAGCAAAGCTTTTGCTTCTTTAAGACTTCATTGTTGATTGACTCAGAAAAGAGAGCACAGCCTGTTAAGAGAATTTAAATTCACTTGGAATTTATAAACATACATTAAGGCTCAGTTGGTTAGCACATTGGCCTGTGTAGGCCCCTTTCTCCATGGCTTATTTAGCACCATTGTTCCATAACCACAGACTTCATCAGTCCCCAGCTGGCCATTTCCATAAATGTGTGCTAAATTTTTTTAAACGACAAGTTGAAGACTGTAGGTAGGTAAGATCAGTGCAAATTCATCACCACTATAGTGGAATAGCAGCTTCAAAGCTGTGCTTATTAGCAACTATCCCTCTTTGTACAAGGGAATGACAAAAGATAGTCAATACATTAGGGAAGGAACCAATCAAAGGAGAAATGACCGTTTTGGGCTTACATTCTCCTATCAAAAAATCACTTAGCTGATGAAGAGGTACTTTTGTTTCCTTTAGGATTGGGAAGAGAATGCTAGCCGATCTCTGTCCTTACGTAAACACCTCGATTTGGTCAGTCATCTAATCATCCAGTGGCGTAAATTGGAGCTTAAGTAAGTGGTATTAATGTCTACCTCCCAGTTTTCTCCCCCGTTACTCACCCTCCCAATGCCCTAACCAGTTGTGTCAGACTCAAATAGAATTAGGGCCATTAGTCAATACCTAGAGATCCATGTGTGCATGTTTGCTTAGTTTTAAAAGGTGATATATTATCTATGTTTTATTGTACACTCACAAATGGACCTTATGATTCTGCAGTTTTTTAAGTAGGATTTTTCCAAGGAGACTATTGCATTTTGAAATTGGTGTTTCATATACTGTGCATGGGTTTTGCCATATTGTCAATTTTGTATAAACTAATTTGAATCTCCCAACAGATCTGGGATTTCTCCCACATATATTCAGTTGGGAAAGAGCATTGTAGCTATTGGTTATATAATCCAAAATATGTTTCCTAACTGCCAGCATGGGTCTCTTTTCTCATGTTTCAGCTGCTGGTCCATGAGTCTAGATAACACCATGAAACGACACACAGAAAAATCCACCAAACACTGGTTTTCTATCTATCAGATGCTTGAGAAACATATGCAAGAGCAAACAGAGGGGAAGGAAGGTAATAAATCTGGTACTTTATACTTTGTCAATTCCTTTAGAGCAGGGTCTCTAACATAGGATATGTGAACTCATTTAAACGAATTATCCATTGTATTATCCTGAACTACTCATTCATCCTCACCTGCATATATAATCATTTGCCAAGTCTGGCTATTTTTTATCTCTACTACATCATCTCTTGCACTTGACCCTTTCTCTTTACTCACATAACCACACCTTAGTTCAGGTCCTTATCATTTTTTGCCTAATATTGTAACAGCCTCTTAATTGGTCTCTCTCTCTCAAGTCTGTTTCCATTCCAGTCCATCCTACACAGTGATACCAAAGTGATTTTCCTTAAGTGTGGATCTCATTATATTACTTCCTTACTCAGTCGATTCCAGTGGATCGCTGTTTGCTCTAGGACAAAATACAAACTTCTGTTCAGCTTTTAAAGCTCATTATAACCTGTCCCCAAACTGTCTTTCCCCGTTACTGTATGTTGCACCCTCCTTCCCTCCGGTAGTGCTGCAAGTTCAGCCAAACTTAGCCTCTGTGTTCCTCACACGTAATACTCCATTTCTCATCTCAGTGTCTTCACTGTGGTTGTCCCTTGTGCCTGGAATGTACTCCCACCTCACTTTTCTGCCTTATAAAATCCTTCTCTTCCTTCAAGACACAGCTGACTTACCACCTTCTGCATGAAGTCTTTCCTATTTCTCCTTCCCCCAACTGCTAATGTCCCCATGCCCCCTCTTTATCTTTTCTCTTTCCCTTCCCAAACTACCTTGTATCTATTTGTTTTTATTCTCTTTACACTTATATATTGACTTCTCTTCCCTGTTAGAATGTAAATACCTTATGACTAGGGATTCCTTCATTCTTTGTACTTAAATCCCCAGTGCCTGCCTGTTCAGTCCCTTGGACTTTGTAGGTGCTTAATAAATGCTTTATGATTCTAGAGCTTTACGCAGTGTACTAGATTTAGGAGATACTGAATTTGAAGTGTATTGACAGTCCTTTAGCCATTCAGCAAGTGGAAGCAAATTTACTTGCTACCTAGCAGGAATATTAGTTAAAATTGGCTGAGGTTAAGCTCCTTCCTCAGTCCACCCAACTCAAGTGAGGGAGGGTTTCCTACCAGTTTTCCAAGGTGTGGTTTTAGTGGTACTTGGCCAAGTACAAAAATTCCTTGTTAGGGCTTGGATTATTATCATCATCATCATCATCCCCGTTTTACAGAAGAGTAGTCAGATTTTAGCAGGCTTGCCCAAAGTCCACACTGAAGAGCTCGTTAGGCCTGATTACCAGATTCCCCAGTTGTATAGTGCAGTGCTCTTTCCATCAGGGTACAAAAAGCCCAACTACAATCTCTTGTCAGAGAATACGTTTGTCTATTTCATGCAATTAATCTATCACTAAGAATTGATGAAGTATGTCCTTCATGCTGGACACTGTTAGGTGCTAGGGGAGGGAAGGAGATGACAAAGGCAATGAGTGAAACAATTTATACTCTCAGGGAACTTACTTCAGTGAGAGAAAACAACAGGTACATATGTAAGTTTGAGTTGAAAGGTAATTCCTTTCGTGCTTATATAATGCCAATTCCCAATTCAGTTTCAGAAAGCCTTTATGACTAAATGCCCCCTTTCTCATCACCTCATCTACATTATCACCATGAAAATACATCTGGTGTCAGATGTGCCAGAAATACATTCTCCTCTGTTTAAATTCTTCCTAGAATGTGATAGGCATATGGCATTGACGATGTTGGTCAGCACTTTACAAGCTTTCATTGAAGGAGCCTCTCTGGGAGAATTCCAAGTACGACTTCAGATGCTGCTAGTTTTCCATTGTCATGTCTTGTTGATGCCACAGGTAGAAGGAAAAGGTAAGAGTTTGGTTCTTTAAAAAAAATGCATATGTTTTTCCCGTATTGCATTAGAGAGACAGCAAGATGAGTGGATAGAAAGCTGGCCTGGAACCCCTGTAACCTTGAACTAGTCACCTAACCTCTGGGTAGTCTAGGCAGCTCTAAGATAGGAGTCAGAAACCAGGCTAATCTGCAGGCTGATTCTTCTCCCTCCTACTTCACCCTTCTAACCCCACTTCCTTTTCATCTAAGAGTGTTTTTTACATTTTTAAATGAAGCTTTATTGTAAGCTGTAGTTTACTGACCTCTGGTTTAAGAGAAGGTATACCCTGCATTAGTAGAAGGAATTTCCACACCTATGAGGTCCTTGTTCCAGTGAAATCACAGGTCTAGTTATATTATGTATACCCTTTTCCATATAATGCATTAATAAACTAGCTCAAGGTGGGGAAAAGTATAGATGATATTTTCTTGGTCTAGTTTATAGGATATACCTTATTTAGTTCTTTATTTTAATGTAGAATGAGTAACTAAATCTAGAAAAGTATTCAAAGTGAAATGCTGATTGGTTATAGATTAAGGAGTGGTTTCAATTCACTTGGCCAAGGATAAATTAGTAAGTGAAGGTCCCAAATACTTTTTTGGCAGCTTATTTTCAATCCAGATAGAAAGATGCACAATCTTTGCCGGCTTCTAATTTGTTTAAGGGATTCTTTAAAAAATCTTTTCATGCTAGAACCTTGGATCCTGCTTTTTAAGGGGTTGGGGCAGGATCCACTCCCAAAGTAACTGAAGAATTCAGAAGGCCGAGCTGGAGTCAAAGGGAAAAGTCTCTACATTGATCTATGGTGACAACTAAGCTCTAGCAAAGTCATCAATAATTGTTCAGTTTCTCCAGGCACATTGTCCTTGAATCAGCTAACATAAAGAACAATGAGAGAATGATCTTCACTGAAGACACAGATCTCAAGGACTGTGCAACATCTGCATCGAAGAAGTTTGAAATTTATTGATGTTCCCAGTTCAAGGCCACTCATGGGTTATGATACTACGAGGGAAAGCCTCCTTTTAGAAGAAGTTGTTACTCTTTTTCTCTTTTATTTCTTTCAGATTCACTTTGCAGTGTTCTTTGGAATCTGTACCATTATTATAAACAATTCTCAGACAGAGTCCAGGCCCGAATTGAGGAACTTCGATCCCCACTAGAAAAAGAGCTAAAGGTGATTTGAGTAACTCATCAGAACACCACCTTAACAAATGCAAAATTACTTTAGGTTATTCCTAAATTTTAAAAATCATCAAACAATCATGAGAGTTGCATTAAAGGACAGTTATTTGGGGAAGGAGAGGTGACTACTGTAAAGCAAGATAATAAAATGTGGGTTTTTAAGATTCATGGCCCCCCATTTTATATCACGTACCCTAGAGTTACATGTTGTCATCGTCTTCAACCTCTATCCCTTATCATCTTATCTTTCTTTCAGCAAAGAGCTGTTTCTGTTAAAACTTAAAGAATCATAGATTTAAGATGTGATGGTACCTTAGTGGCAGTCATCTTGCCCAACTCACTTATTTTCAAAATGAATAAATTAAGGTCTAGAAAGGTCACACAGGTAGTAAGTGGCAGAGCCAGGATGCAAACTGAGGTCCTGTGACTCTTGATTGAATACTCTTTCCACTGAATCAGATATCTTCCTTGGTACAGGTTTTGAGCCACTTACTGCACGTAGACTCCTTTGCTGGTTAAGCATGGTGATGATAGGAACTGACCAATTCTGTGGTTCTAGTGGTAAACTCTGTAGGGTGTAGGTCCTGAGTACCAGGACATGGGAGTACTCAAGTGGGTCATTGATTTTAATTACCATTACACAAGTGCTAAAAGAATGTAGGGTCCTGTAGTAGTGGGAATCCCTTTACTTGTGAGAGAACTGGACTTCTCTAACGTCACATAGATGACTTGGTGGCCTTTCCCTGAAGCTTGTTTGAGTTGCCAGCCCTCAGTCCTGCAGTTTGCAGGTGGATGCTGGACCTGTTTCTGGGTTGTACAAGCGTCATGAAGCTCGTGCTGTGGAGAGAGGGTCGAGTTTGGAGTCAGAGGTTCTGCCCCCTTACTACCTGTGCTTTCTTGGGCAAGTCACTTCTTTCTGAGCCTCACATTCCTCATCTATAAAATGAAGGTGTCGGACTAGGCGACCCCTGAGGATTGGACTAGATCGTCTGTGAAGTTATTTCCATTTCTTAAGTCTATGAACCTAAAAATGAACCTTATGCTGAGTTTTATAAACAAGTCTTTGATTTCTGTTTATATTACAGGAATTTGTTAAGATCTCCAAGTGGAATGATGTTAGCTTCTGGGCTGTAAAACAGTCTGTGGAAAAGACACACAGGTAACAGTAAAACTCATTCTGAAGTTTGAGTTCAGTTTTTACAATGGGCAGCAAATGTATGACCATAATAGACTTGTGACAGTGGCAGGACAGCATGTGTCACTGGACTTCTGAAAGTCCCTAGATTTACAGCATGCCTTAAGGGCCTACTACAGGGATTCCAATTTATAGCATTAACACCTTTGGCAGTCTGCTGATGTTTAGAGATCTCTTCTCAGGCAAATGTTTTTAAATGCATAAAAGAACATATATAGGATTATGAAGGAAACTGGTTTTATTGAAATAATTATCAAAATTAAAAAGCACATGCGCACATGCTCATAGACCCCAAGTTAAGAATCTCTGACATAGTATTTGTCTCTGGAAAGTAAAAGAAAAACTATTTTGTATTATAGAATAGTAAAAATTAAAATGTAAAAGTAAAGAGGGCAAATATGTGGACTTGGTAGAGGTTTTAAGTACCATGCCCCCTCACCCCCACCCCAATCATGTTTACCTATCTCCAATTGCTATTATTGGTTGTGGTCAGGACCCTCTTTAAGTTCATGAAGAAATTTGAAGCTGTCTTGAGCGAACCCTGCCGGCCTTCCTTAATGGAAAGTACCCAGGAAGAGCAATTAGACTGTCTACAGAAGCAGCCAGCAGCAGATGAGGAGAAAACTCCAATTCAGAGTCTGAACAGCATGCTGATGGAAACTCTCTTAGCCAGACCAGGCAGCACCCAGGTATGTACTCACTTCTGGGAAATTTTCTATTCACTTGTTACTTCTTTGGAATAACAGATTCTTGCTATCTATGGGCCTGTCCCCATAACCCAAACAGGGCAATTAGAGCTCTTGGAGTATTGTTAAGAAGTTTTCAGGCTTGTTGTTTGCCCTTCCAAAGCACCTGACTAGGCAGAGCAGTGAGGCATAGCTTCTGGAAAGCAGAGTCTTAGAAGAGAAACATGAGTCTCCCTAGCACTTTAGTTTATGGAGAACTCAGTCATCCATGGTGTTGTTTACACTACCGCCTTTGGCCCACTCCATGAGTAAAGCTATGCCAGAAGGTCATCTGGTTTCAGATAGAGGGGACCTAGTGATAGCTTGGGGATAGAGACAGCCCCCTCGCCTTCAGGGCTCAGTGTATGTGCCATCTCATACTGGAAACCTCTTTCATTCCCCGTACTTAGTGTTTTCTCTCTCTTCTCTCGAATTATCATCTGTTTACATGTTGGAAAACCACCCTTCTTAGGAAGCTCTTGGATGTTAGGGCAGTTTCTCATTTTGTTTTTGTGCCCTCAGTGTTTAACACAATGAATGACTTTTACCAGATTGCACTTAAGTAAATGCTTGTTGCAGTTTGGGCTGTATAGTGTTCTTAATTCCCTGTACCTTTTCCACACAATTATAAGGAGAACTGGAAGAATGAGGAGTTTAAAAATCTGCCATCAAAGAAGAGATTGATAGTCTTTTTGTTAGATGTTTCCATCCACGTGGGAGGTCTGTTTGAAGGGGAAAATTCAAAATTAATCTGTTTACTACATCAGTTTGACTGATTTCCCCTGAGTGTCTAACCTAGTCGGTAACATTGGAAATTCTTGAGCTTTCTTTTCTTTCTTTAAAAACAACAACCACCACCTACATTTTTGTTTTTATACCATTTGTTTCCTTATGATCCCCTCTCCTCTCCCTCCCTCACACCTGTTGAACTTTCTCATGTAACAAAGGGAAACATTTAGGTGAAACCAAGGAGCATAGCAACTTTATCTAACATTATCTATGACATTCTGTACCAAGAGCAGAGAGGTGCATTTCTTCATCTGTTCTCCAAGTCATAGCAGTTAATCAGGTTTTGACTACATCTTTGGTCCCCCCCCCCCCAGTTCCCCCAATTTACATTAGTTTAGTTTTATATGTTCTTTTCTTGGCTGTGCTTACTTTACCCTGCACAAATTCATGGAAGTCTTCCATTTTCAGAGCTTTATTTTTCAGTGGATTCACTGATGTCAACAGATTACCCCATTTCCATACCTGTTTGTTATCTCTGAACTGATGGCAGAGAATTTGATTAGTATACCTCCTTTTTAAAATTGAAAGACTGTACTCTAAAGATAACTCTCGGTCTCAGATTTAGAAACCTGATATTGAAACTGGTTTTCAGAAAAACAAGGGTAACATTTCAGTTAAGCACATACATTTACTAGGGGCCTGCTACCTGCCTGGCTTTTAAAAACAATCCTGATCCCCCAACAAAACAACACATTAGCTTAACTATTTAGAGTGTGTTGCTAATAATGCTTAAGTCACTCATTTGATCCCATTATGGACCGCTTTATTTCAGAGGCCCTGAGGCAATTAGATAACTAAAAGAATTTTGAATTTGTAGTCAGAAGACCTGGGATTGAATCCTGGCTCTTCTGCTTCCTGCCTGTGTGACCTTGGCAGCCCCTTGGCAATGATAAGATCAACAACAACAATAATCAGCTATCGTTTGTATGGCACTTTAAGGTTTGCAAGTGCTTTATATGGTCTTTTCATCTAATCCTCACAATAGTCTGTGACATAGGCACTGTTATTATCATCCCCATTTTGCAGATGAGGAAACAGAGGCACAGATGATTAAATGACTTGCCCCAGGGTTACCCCGCCAGTAAGTGTCTGAGGCCAGATCTGAACTAAAGCCTTCCTGACTCCCCAGGGTCCAACATTATAGGTACTTCACCATCTAGATGGCCAGACCTCATCTGTAAAAGGAGGGGTTGGAGGGGTTGGATTGGACATGTTCCGAGGTCCCTTCCATCTCAAAATCCAGTCATTTTGACACTGAGAATAATATCATGTGTTTCTTTTAGCATTTCTGGAGGAAAAAAATGCTACCATCCAACTCCTCCTTATGCATGTTAATCATTGTGCCAATCACTGCGTTTATAGTAGTGAGAATTGGGTGGGGTAGAGAGAACCGTGTCTGAGGAGCACCCACTGCTATGCCTTTGAATTTCTAGGTCAAGATGGACACATTTAGATCTTCTTATTTGCTTTTTTTCCCCATACTTAAGAAACTCGAGTATTTATACCCCTGAGATGTTAGAGGTGATAGTGGTATTTAACACTTGAGCATTTGAGACGTGTGAGTTTGACAGCACATCATTGCCGCCTTTGTTTTGTAGACTGTGCTTCTGGACACCTGCCAAGACATCATTCCATTCCTGTCGGAGGGGTTGCTGCAGAGCCGTTTGCCAAAGCTCACCAAACGAATGAAGAAGATATGTATTACAATCATAAAGCAGAGCCCATTGCCTGGCCTTGTGGAGAACCTTGATCAGTTCACAGGTGTGTAAGTGGGTGCTCACAGCAGTAAGGTGGTTTTATGGGCAGGAGATTTAAAAATGTGTTTAGGGTTGGTTTGTTTGTTGCAGGACAGCTTCTGCTGCTTTTCAGTCTTCTTTATAGGTCCTCATCAAAGCAGTTGATTAATTTTTTGCAACTAAACAATTTAAAGGGAGGAGGGGCAAGCAGGGACCAACATGAAAGTGAAACACGTGTTAGTTTTGGGATTTATCTGTTTACAACAACAGAAAGCCCACCATTCCCTAAATTTTAACACAAGGATACTTCATTGATGGTGTTAAATTAGCTTTTATCTTTTCCTTTTCAGTCAGGACTTTTTAGTGAGAAGTAAAGATATGGACTCCAGGCCCTCAGGAAACACTTCCCCTTCACCTTTCCGAATGTCTAGTGTCTTTCTTTTCTTTTTCCTATCACTGTCACTTGCCAGTGACTCCCCCCAACTCTCCCTCACATAAAATACACACACACACAAACACATTGTCTGTGTCTTAAAATGTATGCTTCATTCAATATACGTTCTCCATTTAACTCTGAGAGGAAGTAAGAGACTTTTCACTTTTAAGTCCTTTGAAATCATAATTGATTATTGCATTGATCTGAGTTCTCAGGCCTCTCAATATTAATTGTTTTCTAGATAATACTTTCTTTTTCTCGGGCTTCTCAGTGTTGAGGAGACTTTAAGCCAGAGCCAGTGCCCCCCACAGCTTAGGCCTCATGAGTTTCATACCTGTAGTCCTTAGCCTCTTTCCTGAGAGGAGGGAGGGATGCCTTATCATCAAATCTCCAGAGTCAAAAATAATCTAGGGTTGTTTTCGTAGTCTCTCAAAATACATTGTTCTCTTGGCTCTTCATACTTCTCTGCACATTGGTTCATACAAACAGAAGCTGTTTCTGTTGCTCTTCTAAGCATTCACTTCTCCTTAGTTCAGACAAGCTTAAGCTTTCAGGTATATTATTTTCTTTCTCTGTCTTCTCTCTCTACAGGTGATGTCATTTCCTCTGTATGTGAACTACAGAGCTTAACTGTGGAACCAAACACAGATAAGGAAAAACAGAAATCAGAAGTAAAACATATTCTTTTGCAGAAGCAGCGGGCTTTATCAGAGCTCTTCAAATATCTCATGAAAGTTGGTGAGTCTTCATTGAAAGGAAAATGTACTTCTCTAATACATTTAGTACTGTTTGTTAGATTGTAAATGGAACAGCATGGATTATATTTCCTGAGTATGTGTGTATAAAAAATGTATATGTATGCACACACATACACACACACACAATTGAAAAAAGAAAGGCAGTGTGGTGTAGTGGATAGAGGACTGGCCTTAGAATTGGGAAGAATTGGGTTAGGGTCTTGACTCTTAGATATATTATTGTCTAGATCACTCTGGGCAAGTTGCTTGATCCCTCAGTACCTATAAATTGCAGAACAGTTGCTGGTCTTCATTGGTAGAGATAGCTTCCTCACCCGAAAATCCCTTTACCAGTGAAATGACAGGTCTATAAACACCCCTCCCCCACCTGACCACCCCCACTCTTCCCACTTCTTCCAAGAAAGAAAAGAAAGAGACTGAATAACTCAAGGTGGGGGGGTGTGTGATGACATGCTAATTGTCTGTGAATCATTAAACAGTAATGTTGTTGGAGTCTTGTACTCAATTTCCATTTTCTGTGGGCAGCTCTATAGTTTCCTTTTACTTAAAATAGTGCTGAAGCGTAAACTGCTGGGGAACTAGATTAAGGATGTTTGATGATTTTTGTTTCCTTAAACTCATAATAAAAATTTCTTTTCTAAGGCTTGTCCTATCGCAAAGGCCTTACTTGGGCTTGTTCCAAAGACCTTCAAAATATCCTTCATCTGCACCCATTAGATCTTCATAGTGTGCTGTCTATCGTTGGCAATACACAGGAATCAGATGCAAGGTTTGTGCTTTGGGTAGAATTTAATTATAAATGATACCTGGATGAGGACTCTATACAAATGGTCAAGTTGTTTTCTCAGGGATTCTTCCCACCCCCACCCTCCTCTTCCTCCCCCTACTGGTTCTGTATTTTTCTCAGATTTTGTATGCATAAAAATCTTCAAAACCTCTAGTACCTTTGTAGAACTATTCATCTCTTCAGATGCTTTGTTTCATAGTACAAACCATCTGTACAGCTTTAAACTTCCTTCTTTGTTTTTGAGTCAGGTTTTGACTTTTGTTAACCTTTGAAATGGTTAGCACGATAGTGAGCTCATCTAGGGCAGCAACTGTGACTTCCACTTTGGTTTCCATGATTATGTCATAAAAAATACTGAGCATCCAGTAGGTGCCTATTTATTGAGTGATAATGAACAAATGAATTCAGACAGTTTTGGTATTTGGTATAACTGGACTTTCTGTTTACTTTTTGTTTACTTGACTTGAAACCTACTCTCAGACCTGGGGCTATGGCTTTAGGGACATAAACCATACCTCCTCTTTTCCAGGCTGCTCACAGAAATCTCTTCCTCCTGGGATGGGTGTCAGAAATACTTTTATCGATCACTTGCTCGCCACTTAAGACTTCAAGCAGCTTTTTTGTCACCATCAAAGGTAAAAGAGGAAAGTTAGTAGCAAGAGTGAAAAGTACAGGTTTTCTTATTGTTTCAGCTTCCTCTACACAGACTTAGACAAAGATGTTTTTCAGTAAGTAACAATTTAGGTATATCATTTCTGTGGAGTTTATTTTTAAAAGTTTTCTAATCATATGCTGAAATTGGAGGCAGCCATAATCAATCGATCTGTCTATCTTAATCTATCAAGCTTATTATCAATAAGCTTGCAGAAAATCCTCCTGTGAGTCATGCTGACATCAGAACTGTCTTAAACTTCAGCTTATTTACCATATTGGGTTGGGTATAGGCAGCCTCAAAGTTAGCTCTTTTTGAAATGGGGGGATGTAAATTTGCATATATGCATGCAAAAATGATTAAAATTAACATACTAAATATGTGTGTTTGTTGAAAAATTTATTTTCAGAGTTCTTTTCCATTTAAATCAGTGTATTTTATTAATTGCTCACGTTGTCTTTATCACTTTGCTCATCATCCTTTTTATTAAGAGTAAGATTGTTCATCATCCTTTTATTAAGAGTTTGGTTTTATATGTGTATGTGTGTGTATATGTGAGACATGCATGCTTTATACAAGCCAGATCTGGGTGAAGCAGCTTTAGAAGTACCTGCTGGGTTCTGGGTGCTATGTGCTGTGCCAAAGTCTAGGGAATACAAAGGTAAAAGGACAATCCTTGCCCTTAAGCAGTTTACATGATATCAGGGGAAACAGACCCATTCTTTAATATTGTGAGTTATTAGATTTGAACTTTAGGTAGGTTTTGGTTTGCAAAGTGCTTTGCACACATTCTCACTCTCTTAGCATTTGTGTGAGGCAATTGGTACGATCAGCAGTCAGTACTTATTGATTAAGGACATGTATGGGCTACAGAGATGAGAATATCATATTTTCAGAGGATATGTGTACATACAGAAATACAGCCAATTCTAGCTTAACATAAGTAGATTGTTCCACAGACCTCCCCCTCTCTGTCTCCTAGAGTTGTGACCCTGCCCCCTCTGTGGTTCTTCAGGGCTTCAGTGCCTGGGGACCCCTGCAGCCAGAGTGGCTTTAGTGCCTGGAGCCGGGGCTAGCATGGGGTCTTGTCACCTGCTGGCAAATTTACTCAAAGCAAGAACAGTCGGTATACGCTAAACAAACATAAGGCCATTTTGGAGGAAAGGCGCAGGCAGCTAGGAGGGTCAGGAAAGATTTCATATTGATGGTGGTACTTGAACTGAGTTTTGAAGGAAAAAAGGATTCCAAGAGGTTGAATTGAAGAGAGGTGTGTATTCTAAGCATGAAGGAAAGCCAGTTCCAGAAGCATAAAGACAGGCAATGGGACTGTCTTATGTGAGAAAGAACAAAAATGACCTGTGTGTCAGCCAATACAGTGTGTCGGTAGAACATGTTATTTCACATGGAAGTAGTGTTATACAGTAGAAAGGGCTTTGGATTTGGAGTCAGAGAGAGGGCTAGGGTTCAGTTTTCATCTCCATAATTTTCTGCGTGGGTAACCTTGGATTTAAGTCACCAACTTCTTCAGGCCTCAGTTTCCTCATTTTTAAAATGAGTGTTGAATGAAATAATGTTTAAAATCCTTCCCAACTCTAAATCCCATCATCTACAAGTCAGACTGTATCCCCTACAGCTTGTCTCTTGGTTCAGAAAACCTGGCCTGACATTTCCTATGCCTAATTGTCAAATCTTCTTTCAAGAGACAAGCATGGTGAAGGGATTCCAGGGTAATAGCTTCTCTACTCTTATTTTCTTCCTATGTCCTGTCCCACCTTCCACCTCCCCCTTGCAGGAGATTGGAGTGAGTATCATTGACCGATGCAAAGGATTCTCAGCACACCTCATGAAGACACTTATCCACCAGAGGAGCTCACTGACTGCCCTGACAGAACAGTGGATTATTCTCAGGTACAGATTGCCCAGCTTGGGGTGGGGGTGGAGGTGTAGTATTGAGTTTGCGTTTTTAGACTGAGTGGGAAGGAGCTGTGTATTTAAGCCACAGATTAAATCAACTCAGATTTGTATGGGATGATAACAGACGTGGAACCGTTCCTTAGTAAAGGCTTGACAGTTAAGTCTGGGGAAGGTGAGGGTGAGCTATTGTATTCCAGTTATACTTGCATTAAGTGAATATTCTGTATTCCCTTGTGAAAAGTTTGTAGCCATGTTAGAGACTTGTAAAGCAGAAGGAGGCCTGCTTGGCTGTTCTGAGTTGAATATGAGTGAAGTGACAGCGTAAGTGAATTAGATTGTGACCTTTCCTTTGCTCAATGTTGTGACGGCTAGTACTGTACTTTTATAGTCTTAGGGTGGCCAACACCAAACTGTATTCTTAGAGTCAGGCTTACCGAGCCTACTTTTGTTTATTATTGGTTACAGCAAAAATAATTCACATTTACATAGAGCCTTCAGGTCTTACAAGTATTTTCCCCACCACAGCCTGGTGCAGTAGTAGGTCCTATTGCCCTCATCTCACAGATGGGGAAGTTGAGTAACAGGGATGTTAGGTGATTTGGCCACATCTACATCCCTGGTGTCAGAGCCAGAGTTTAAAGCAATCCTGTTCCTTTGTGACACCATGTAGCAATTGGCTTCTCTTTCACTTCAGCGTTCTTAGCAGTCACAGATGTTTACAATTTTAGGGAAGGTCACAATAAATTCTATATTCTTGGCTCAGAGGTTGTCCTTGGTGTAGAATAATTATTTTGATTCAGCCGTAACCCCTCACCATCCATTATGTTTACTTTAGCAGAGTACCCTAAGTACTTATTTTAATTAGGAGTTCTTAGAATCTCTTTTTCATTTTTTTCATTTCATAAGAAAAGAACTCTAGATCCTTTTCTCAAAGAGCAACAGTCTCTAGTGTGTAGGAGGATTATGGGAGCAAATGAGCAGGCATTTAGTTTTGAAAATTCAAGTTTAGGATTCTGGTGTATGCTGTCAAACTCCCATGAGCCATTTAACACTCATCAAATGGAAGAGCCTCCACCCCAGATCAGATAAGTCCGTCCTTTTGCAAAATGTACTATGTACTTAGTCTGCATTAATAAGTGTTTGTTAAATTGAAGTTTGAAGAACCTTTTTAATATGTTCCTTTGGTGGGTTTCTTTCCATTAGGAACCTTCTCAGTTGTGTGCAGGAGATTCATTCCAGACTGCCTGGGTCCCATGGCTATCTTGTGGCTTTCCCACCTCAAGATGGCGTTCAGCAATGGACTGAAAAACTACAGCACCTGTCCATGCAAAGCATGATAGTGCTGGAGCAGCTTTCCTGGTTTCTTCAGTGCTGTCCAAAGGATCAGTCTCTAAGCAGTGTGAATGATAAGAGCATAGGAGATGGGCTGTCTACTACCCACTGTGGGAAAACCTTCACTTCAGAAGTAATTGAACCCACTCTGGGAGAGGCTTCTGGGGCAGTGCCTGACATGATCCCAGTAAAACTGAGTTACCCATCTCCTGTGTCTGGAGATTACCTGCCTCCTGGTTGTCGAATGCGGAAATCAGAACAGTTATGGCAGCAGTCTATGGCAAGAGTGACTGAGATGCTAACAGCCATTAAAACAGTGAAAGCTGAAGTGGACAAAATCAGGCAGCAGGCTTGTGAGACTCTATTTCATTCTTGGTGAGTGGAGGGGTTATATAGTCATTACTTACTGTGCAATTGAAAGCTGTCATTCATAGGAAAGGAATTGGGATTTACAAATATGCAGCATCTTTGCTTTGAATTCATTCAGTTGAGCTGCTGGATTAATTGTAGGGCATGAGTTATAAAAGTACATGCATTAAAATATCATGTGTCTGGCCACAAAATTTTAACTAAAATGGGCTTTATCTGTTGTGTATGTTGGGGAAGTCTGTTCTTTCTTGTCCTTTTCAACTTTCTCGATGTTTCTGTATTGTTGCAGGAAACATTTTGAAGTGTGCTCTGCTGGATTGAGTTGCATGTCCAAAGTCTCAGCTCAGTTGCAGGGCCTAGAGTCCTTGTTCGTTCTTCCAGGGACAGAGGCTGAGCAAACTGCACAACAAATTGCATTAGTCAAGAGTTTGGAATATATTAGAGGAGAAATCGATAAAGCCATGGCTGACTTCACTGCCTGGAAGACACATCTCCTTACTTCATCCAGACAAGGTGAAAAGGACAGTTTTTCTACTTGACTTTTGAAATTTTAGGTTGGAAGAGTGGGAAGCCTAAAACAGTAAAGATTCACTAACTATTGTTCTATAAGTGGTCCTTCAACTCTAGATTCATGTTAATTCAAATCTAGATTAAATCTGAAGAAAAACTGTAATTTGGAAGGAAAGGAGTTTAAAGTAACCAGGACAAAATTTGTAAAGGCCTTGTGGCCTTGCTTCTTAACTTCTCTGACTGTTTGCTAGAACACACTGCCTGCTAATTGTTGATAGCAATTAGTGTTCTTGACAATGGGCATGTAAGCCATGGTAGTGTGAAAGAACGGGACTGTAGGAGTCTGTTAGTGTTGTTTACCAACCATCTCATATTTCTGTACTTATTCTCCTCATAACATTCCTGTCCCTCCAGAAGAGTTTTTGTATATTGATTTTTATTTTTTTATTTTCATTTTTTGGTGAGGCAAGTGGGGTTAAGTGACTTGCCCAGGGTCACACAGCTAGTGAGTGTTCCTGACTCCAGGCCCAGTGCTCTATGCACTGTGCCACCTAGCTGCCCCTTTTTTTCTTTTTTCTTTTTAATATACATATTGATTTTTATGAGGATTGCCCAGGTCACCAAGTCAAATTATTGATTATCCTTTATTTCACAAGGCAACCATATATCGGATGAAGGATTTGTGGAGGATTTCTCAGCACAAATGGAGGTTGCCATCCAGGCAATCCTCTTTGCCACCCAGAGTTTAGCAGAGAGAAATGATCAAAGGTTACAAAGTGGCAAAGAAGAAGAACCCCTCCAAGAGGAGAGTGGTAAGTTTCATATGAAGCAAAGATTTAGTTTTATGTTGGGTGAAAATTTGTTTAAAAAAATTTTTTGATGAAAAATCTCAAACATTGATTCTTGTTAGTTTAATGCCCATTGATTTCTTATCTCAGTGGCTCCTTGACTTTGTACAGAATGGGTTTTGGTATATGTGGCTTTCTGCCATTAATGGTATTTTTCTCTCCCACCACCAAAAAAACAACAGACTCAATGGAGAGAGTACAGTCTGGACATCTAACAAAACTCCTAGAAGATGATTTCTGGGCTGATGTGAACTCTCTACATGTGCAAAAAATAATCTCAGCTATTTCTGAGCTCTTAGAGAGGCTGAAATCTTACGGTGAGGACTGTACAGCAGAGAAGCACAAGGTAAGTTGGCTCTTTAAATAAAGAGCTCATATATTTACAGATTGTTCTAAGAAAACAAAGCTTCTGACTCTGTCTTCTTCAGTCTGATCACCTTTAGCGGTTTTCAAGGTGGCACAGCTAAGAAATTGCCCTGATTCTGTACATGATAGGTTATTGACTAGTTTTGGTATGTGGATACTTTGGTCTACTTGGAAGTAGATGCCTAAATGCTAAAGGTAAGAAAGTATAGTTTTGAATACCAGAAAGCCAGACAATCTTCCCTTGAGTTTTATTAATGTAATATTTGATTTCCATTGTGTGAGTGGAGGGAATTGATGTGACCAGGGTGGGAGTGGAGGGGTAAGTTACTTAACCTTTTAGTGCCTGAGGGAACTCTCCAAGACTTGAAATTGAAGAATAGGGGCCAGTTTATATTGGTGGAAGATTTTCCTTGTTGGGAGTTCCATATACTGATGAAATCACAGGTCTAGACCAAAATATTAACATTCAAAAGTATATACCAAGTTATTTTACTAATAATAGTTAATTATTACTAATTACTAAACTAATAGTTAATAATACTAAGATATTTTAATTAATAATAGTTAAAACTGAAAACATCAGTCATCTGCAGTAGCCTAAACTACGAGTTGATCATCCCAATAACAAATTTTGCATTTGTTTTGCAAGATTTTATATTTTGTTCTGCCACAGGAGAGGCAGCATGGAGTAGTTTACAGAGAGCTGTCTTTAAAGTTAGTATTACCTGGATTCAGATCCTGTCTTTGACACATACTGACACATTGTGTGACCCCGAGCAAGTGCCCCAGGCAGCTGAGATTATAAGTTGTGGAAATCTCATCAACTTTGGTACAGCAATTTCCTCACTGGGGAACTGGTTGTATAGGTTGGGACAAACAAAATTCTACATTATCTTTTTGAAATACAGGCTTCCCTGTCAGAGGAGAATTCAGTAAACTGATTGTACTTGAACAGGTAAACTTCATACAGATAACTGAGGACTGGAATTACGAGCCATGGCTGTCATTTTGTCAGACAAGGCACTTGTCACTGAAGAGTTTTGTTTTGTTTGTTTGTTTGTTTGTACATACAGTTCTTCAATCAAGCCTGTTCCTTGTTGGTGCGCCTCATGCCCATGCTTTCCAGGTATTCAGATCTTGTCCTGTTTCACCTAACAGTGTCCTTGGCAACTCACCGAAGCACTGGGAAATTGCTCTCTGTGCTCACTCATGTCTTTTCTGAACTTGGTCAGAAGGTAAGCCCCTTTTGGAGACCATTTAGGCCAAAAGATATCCAACTATTCAAAAACCTTAAATATAGAAGTAGTTTTTAATTTTGTAGACTTCCACAAAATAACTGGAAGAATTATGTAACTAAGGAGGCCATTGACTCTGTCAAATGATTTTCCCAAGAATATTTTCTATTTTGAGTATATTATGTGAAAGCCATTAGAACTGATGCATAGATAGGCATTCCTAGAACCTGGAGGCCACATTGAAATTAATGCTTTTTGCTTATGTACTGGCTTACTGTGAAACTTAGTTGTATCTTCTAGTGCAGACATAATTCATCCACACTTTCTTACCCTGTGTGATTATTGTCCATGTCCTTCCATAAATCCTTCACGAGAGTCTACCCACTTGGTGAGGGCCTTCCTCTAGACCTCTTAGGATTAAATGGATACTAGTGGAACTCTTGGACTGTTCATCTGTTCCTTGAATCTTGTTCCTGACCTTCCTATCACCTTCTCTGCTAGTCACATATATTCTCAGTGATATCTTTTATTATGCTTTTGATGCACAGTTCTTAGTTGGTAATATTTTGTAGCCTATTAATATCCACTACTAATACCTCTTTAGGTGGCCTACAACTTTAATTCTTTGGAAATTGTGGCATTTCATGATTCACAGCCATGTAGTATCAGCAAAAGAGTACTGATGTTACAGAGATGGGCCTTTGTTTCAGTGAGAATAATAAAGTCATTAAAAAGCTCTGTACAGTTTTCAAAATGTAGTCCAGCTGGTACTCCTTCCTTTATTTAATGCCAGGCCTAGTTCATTGTCTATTTGCAGTGTCTGCATTGTTCATATGCCTTTTTTCCAATCTCTTCAAAATCTTGATGAGAATAATTTGCACTTGTATCAAGTGCATCATTGAAGACATAAGAAAGAGAACAAGCAGACTTTCACAAATGATAAATTATAGCAGACAACATCTTTACTGTCACACAGTTGGTAGAAAGTTTTAGGAATACAAGATCCAACTGTATATGTTATATGTTGATTATGTTTTTTTAAAAAAAAACAACAAAACCTAAAACTTACAATTGAACAAAATGCTGCCTTAGAGGGCTCTGCTCCAAGCAAGATTTTTTCCTATTCATTGTCATAATCATGCAAAATTCCTTCACAATATGCAATAGCAGAGATAACTTTGTACAGTCTTCTTGCTAATATCAAATGAGGCATGAAACAAAGAGATGCCTACTCACCAAAGGTATTTATCATCATGGTGAATAGTTCTGTGGAAAGTTCAAATTGAAAGATTCCTTTTAGATGATGATGAGCTCCTCCTGATGCTGCTACTTACAGATAACGTTATGCTAGTTATATCAAACTCCTGACATTGCAGAGCTTCCTTCATGAGATCCATAGTCATCCCAAAGAGTACAGTCTAACTAACCTCAGAGGAAAAAGCGAGTGGATAAAGAACCTCTGTTGTCAACACTGTAGTTTGAAATTGTATGAACAGAACATAGATCTAGTGAGTCAGCACATAGAATATAACATTTCAAAATGAGAAACCTATTCCATTGAACTGTAGACCCCAGCTCTGGAAAAATAATTCTATAAATTGGTTATTATCATCCAAAGCAATAAGTCTGATAAGTCATCTCAGTATAAATATGGCTAGATTAAATTGGAGTCTTTGTTGATATAATGAAACCTTTTATTTATCAGAGAAGAGTATTTCATTAGAGTATGCTCTTTATTAAGACTTTATTCATATCCTAAGATTTTTCATGACTGTAGCTATGTGTCAGTGAGAGCTGTGTAAGGCTCTGAATTGCTTAATCAGGGTAGATATGTGCTTTGTTTAGTAGGGCAATATGTCTTCATTTAGGATGGGTATAATTAAGAAGTGTTGGGTCTATGACTGTGTCAGGTATTTCTCCATTATCTGGGTGGTAAATTTTTTTCCTTCTTGTAAGTTATTGAGGCAACATATACTATACTCAGAAGGGTACATCATGGTATGGGTACCTCTTGTCCATCAATCTGCAAATCAGCAAGCATTTGTTAAGTGTCTGTTATATGTTGGGAACTATGCTAGACACTGGGGATAAAAATACAATAAATTAAATACTCCCTATTCACAAGGAGCTTGTATGTAACAGGAAACAAGGACGTACATAAGTATGTAAATACAAATAGGTCCATGATAGTTTGAAAGGGAGGGTGCTAACAGCTGAGATCAAGAAAGGTTATAAATAAAAGATGGTGCTTGAGCTGTGTCTTAATTTAAGAAAAGGATTCTCTGAGGCAGAGATGAGAAAGAGTTACATTCCAGGGATAGGCAACAGCCAGTACAAAGGCATGGAGATAGGAGATAGGAGATGGGAGATGGAGTGTTATATGTGAAATACGGAGAGGTCAGCTTGTTTGGATCTCAGAGTGTGGGAGGGGGAGTAATGTTCAATGAGGCCGAAAGATAGTATGTGACTAGGTTGTATAGGACTTTAAAAGCTAACATAGAGTTATATTTTTGCTACCACAAAAACTGCTACGTGAATTTGGGTACAGATAGGGCCTGCCTTTCTGTCTGTGCCTTCCTTTAGGGTATATACTTAGATATGGGCTCAGTAGGTCAGTGGGCATAAAAAATTTTTTGTGAATTTTTGTAGCATAATTGAAATTGTTTCCCAGAATGGTTGGATCAAATTATAGCTCCATAGAGATTTTATTAGTTTATGTCTTCCTGCAACTTTTGATTGTTTATTAATCTTTGCCATTTTGAAAGGATGTGAAGTGTAACTTCAGAGTTGTGAATCAGCAGGTACTATTTGAGAAAGGGTCACCCTTTAGAACTACTTCAAAAATGTTGACTTAACAGGTCTTTATGGGAATTAATTTCATTAATCCACATAACAAATCTTTAATGGACAGCAGAATTTCATTAAGTGAAGACTTAACACAAATACTCCTATTTTTTTTTAAGTTGATTATCATTTAGTAGTTTCACAGAAGTTCTGAAATGGCTGTAAAATGAATGATTTGGAGGCAGTCAGTGACAGTGAGAAAAAAAAAATGACCTTTTTTCTTGTTCTTTACTAGAAGGAAATAATTAATTTCTTCTGCTACCTCTGTTTCCTTGAAAGGGATTTTGCCTCCCCAAAGAATTGATGGAAGAGTCTGCAGGAGAAGGAGCATCAGAATTCCATGACTATGAAGGAGGTGGAATTGGAGAAGGTGAAGGCTTGAAGGATGTGAGTGACCAAATAGAAAATGAAGAACAGGTATGTGGTGATCCCTCTTTCCTCTCTCTGTTTCTTTCTATATAGGCAAAATTAAGGGGGAAAATTATTTTTTGCTAGTCTCACAGGGAATCTTATCATTTAGCCGTAGGTTACTATCCATCCATTTGAAGAAAAACAAATGAGCTTTTTGGTGTTAGCTTATCTTTATTGGGAGTCTCAATGGTTTTAGAGGTCCTTTAAGGAGCATTTTTTTCTTGGTCTTGGTTCTTTAAATTTTTGAAAAATTCAGCCAGTCTAAAGGAAGTTGTGTAGCCTTTTATGTTATAATCTACATCCAGCAGGGGACAAAAGTGCTCTGTTGGCATGTAGCTTTCTGTTACTAAAAGCTCTTTGCTAAGGAAACTTTTTTTTTTAATAATTCTGGAGTTTTCCTTCTTGGAATCAAGACTTCAGTGTTGAAAAAAAGTTTTCATACACTTTGGACTAAACTATTTTATCTCCACTTCAGCAAGTATCTGAATTGGTGGATATTTAGTAGTATGTAAACCATGTATATGTGTTTATCAAGAGTGACAAAGAGGTATGCAAAGATACTGAAATTATATTTCTTTACAGTGTGTGACTAGACTCTGAGAGACGGTATGGTATAATGAATCATATGCAAAGCTAAAATTAGGAAGACCTGGGTTTGAATCCTAGTTCTGTTACTTATTAGCTATTGGATTAGGGGCAAGCTACTTAGCCTCTGAATACCCCAGGCAACTTTCTGAGGCTGTAAACTATACCTGTGTTGCTGATAATGTAATGATGGAGAGAGTTTCCACACAAGGGGTTTCCTGAAGTGCTGATATCACAAGTCTGTTCCCACCCATCTCTGCTCCCCAAAAAAGAAAAGAAAAGAAATACTCTAATCTAGCAGTTTGCAAACTGTGGCTTATAGGTGAAAATGCAGCCTTTTCCTGTTTTTATAAGGCTTGAACTAAGAATAAATTTTTCATTTTTAAAATAAAATTTTATTATATTGAAACATGTAAAAATCATTGTTAGCTCACCAGCCTAAAAGAACTGGCAGCAGCCTGATTTGTCCTTCAAGTAGTAGTTTGCCAACTGTTACTCTAATCATATTCATAATTGTCAGGCTAATTTTTTTCCAATGTAGAAAAAGTGTTTTATGTGATTGAATTTGAGATTTAAATTTCAAGTAATGGTGAAACAAAATTACTTAATATTAAGTTATTCATCAATGTCTTTGACAATGTTATTCAATATAGGTAGAGGACAGTCATCAAAAGGGTCAAGAAAAAGAGAAAGAGGACCCAGACTCAAAACCTGATATTAAAGGAGAAGATAATGCCATTGAAATGTCAGAGGACTTTGATGGGAAAATGCATGATGGGGAACTGGAAAAACAAGGTTTGGCACTTTTGACTAATGTGGACCATGTATCACTTTATTCTTATTTTGGGAAAAAAGATAAAGTACAGTCCAAGAAACTCCATGTTTTCATTCATCTAATCTGTTAGAACAAGTTGGTTCATAACAATGTGTAGAGATTGTTTGAATTATAGTTGGTTTAAGAGCATTTAGTGTGAGCATGTGTATCTCTCTCTTGACAAAGGCAAAAATTTCTAGTTGATTTCAAAGAAGCCTCCTTTCCCCAGTGACCTCATATACCTGCTTACAAGGTGACTTCTTTAATTTCAGAGGGCCTCTGCTACAGTTGTGCTTGCCTGAAGCCGTGCATAGGTCAGCAAGGGGACTACTGATATCAAAGCACAGTATATTATGATACGAATTATAGTGGGGTTAAATATTGGGTAAAAAGAAAATGGTAGCTTGGGGCAGGGGGTGGGGAAGGGGTCCAGCTCTTGCAGAAATGAAAGTTACTATTTAGATTATAGTGTTATAGCATTACAGCTAAAAGGAGATTTAGGTTGTCTTCTAATACAAATGCTTCATCTTACAAATAAGGAAGTTAAGGACCAGAGAGATAAAAGGCCTTCCACAAAGTTACCAACTAGTAGCAGGCAGATTTAGGACTAGAACCCAAGTCTTCTGATTCATTTCACTGATCTCTCTCTACTGTACCGATGGTCTAGTCTAAGGTGTTGTGTAAATGGAGCCAATTGTTTGGCTGTTAGGTAGACACCACCTATGAGTCCTTATCTACCATGGAGAGGTTTTAGTTTTTATATGAACAGGATCTGTCTGTCTTCTTTTCCACATTTCCCTGTGTGCTGGGATATGTCTTATTAAGCTGAATGCCTCTCCCCTTTCAGAAGAGGATGATGAGAAATCTGATAATGAAAATGAAGAACTGGATAAACAGATGGGAGATCTCAGTGGAGAGGAAGCTGAAAAACTAGATGAAAGGCTCTGGGGTGATGATGAGGAGGAGGAGGAAGATGAAGATGACAGTAAGGCAGAAGAAACTGGACCAGGAATGGATGAGGTAATTTTGTTTAAGGAGGGGAAAAACCCAGTAAAGTTTCAGGGTCATAGCTTAGTAAATTATATAGGTCATATGAGAGATAATTTCTTACTACTCTTTTCTTCCTTATAAACCCTCATCACCCCCCCCACTTTTTTTTTTCATCTTTCTATGCTTTTTCCATTTCCCTTCCTTTCCTTTTCCTTCTTTGCTGCCTGCCTCCCAAGATTTATTAGTTTCATTGGTTGCATTCAGTGTTTTGTTAGTGAGATTGCTCTGTGGGTAAAGCTGTGGATTGTGAATTAAGATTAGGAGACAGAGAGAATAAAAGATTTCTTTTGGTAAAAGTGGTTTAAGGGTTGAGTCTGTCAGTGGCCACAGAATTCCTTCAATTATTTTGGTTATTCCAGATGTATAAAATGATGGACCTGGGAAGATCTCAGAGCCATTTGGTCCTTACAGTGAGAAATAGGATAATAGTTTCATATTTATTGCCTGAGCACAGCACTTCGCGTACTGTTCATACAAATAACTCTTGGTACTGATGTTTGGATTTACCTTGAATGTTATCCTTCCAGGCGTCCATAGTTCCCTGTGGGCTGTACATTTCTGTATTGTAAGATTAAGAGAAAATTGCAAAGTCTAAGAACTAAATTGTTGTGTAAACAGTTTCTGGGATTGAGTGTGAGAGTTTTTGTGTCTATACTTCCCCATTACACACTTTCCCCACCTTTTTCTGTCTGTTAAGGAGGACTCTGAACTTGTTGCAAAGGATGACAGCTTGGATGCAGGCAATCAGAACAAAGATCAAAAGCAGCCAAGCAAACAGGAAGAAGAGGGAGCGGGAGAGGCAGATGATGACGGACAAGGCAAAGAGAAAATTCACGAACAAGTAGATGAGGTAATAAGAATTTCAAAGTGAGTCCTAGATATAGTGGTGATTAATTGCAGATATAGACAACCCAATGAAAACTTCTTCCCGACCCTAAGACTTTTTGAGGTAGGAAACCTGTTCTCTTGTGTTCAAATTGTATCCTATATCCTGAGTGTGTGTGGACATCACAGTAAACAAAGCACAGCTCTTACAGACATCATTGTTGAGTAATGTGGAATGGAACTGGTGCTGGGGGAGCTAAGATGCCTCTCCCATCTCTTTCTGTTTGATTTTGTGTAAGTCTGTGCCTCCTGGCCCTTAGGTTCTTCCTAAGAATGTAGGTTTCACTGGTAATTTTCTGTGTTTGTTGGCCACTGTAAGCATGAATCTTAGAAAAAGACATTATATAGATAACTAATATACAAGCCTGCCATTAATTAATGAAGGATCCCCTCCTCAATTGCTTCTACCCCTTTTCATCCATTTACTATCATTCTGGTTAACATGTAAAAGAATGTACAAAATGGGTAGTGCATTTAACTGCCTACAAAGAGGTAGAATATCCATAAAACTATGTTAATACTTTGGTGTTAAAAACTAAATTTTTTTCTCTGTGGTTTGTCATTGAAGAACCTACACAGAAAGAGTTTTGAAATGACAGCATGACTGTTAAATTCTTTGTTTGACAATGATAAATTGAATAGACTGATTGATACCTAGGAACATCATATAGCAATCCCTTCTAAGAGAGTATGTGTTAATACAGTGTTCTCTTTGGTCCGCTTTCCTCTGCCTACTAGAGGGAATATGATGAAAATGAAGTAGATCCTTATCATGGCAACCAAGAAAAGCACCCTGAACCAGAGCCTCTGGACCTTCCTGATGACCTGAACCTTGATGGTGAAGAAAAGAGTGATGAGGAGGATAAAGCTGAAGAAGGAGGTACCGATAGAAGAAACTGCTTCATTGGTTGGAACATGCCAAAAGTGGTTGAGAAATATATTTTGCTTTCTCAAAAAACCCTTGTGAATTGAAAAAAGAAAACTCCATAAAAGATAGAAATTGGAATGGAGGTCAGGCCAGAAATCATGTGATGAGATCAGTTTGAACTGGTTGCCTGTTTGCTTGGTGTTTTTTTTTCCCCCACTTAGAGTAAAACAGTGATCTATATAGCAGTAATAGAGAAAGAATATAGAGTAGTCTATATATAAGTAAAACTCATTAACTGATTGGTGTCTCTTTAGTCTTAGTATTATTTCACATTCTTGTATTGATGTTCCTCCTAGCCACTTCGTATCTTTTTCTTGTCTCTTCTCATTATATATGCTTGTGTTCTTCTCCCTCCCCTTATTTTTCTTTCTCAGTTTATGTTCATGCATGTGAACCCACAATATATATCATAGCCTAGAATGTCTGGACTAGTGTCTGTATATTCAGTGTACACTGATAAAGCCTAGCAGCAGCCATTTATGCTGTAGATACTTAATTATAGACTGTCATTTTGGGAAGGGACCTTACAGATCATCTCCTCATTTTAATAAGAGATGAAAAAAACTAAATCCTGGGGCAGCTTGGTGGCACAGTGGATAGAGCACTGGCCCTGGAGTCAGGAAGACCTGAGTTCAAATCTGGCCTCAGACATATAACACTTACTAGCTGTGTGACCCTGGGCAAGTCACTTAACCCCATTGCCTAGGGGAAAAAAAAAAGAAAAGAAAGAAAAGAAAAAAACCAAATCCCAGAGATACTAAGTTTATGTGCATAAAGCAAAGAGCTAGGGACTTTGAACCCAAGTCTTCCAGATTTCTATGCTCTTTCCACCTTACCATGAACCCTTGGCTTACTTCTTTCAGTTGCAGGTGTGAGTAGGCATGACCCTACTCATCTACAAAGTAGCATGAAGTTAATAAGTTCATTTGACATAGAAAATTTCAAATTTCTGAATAGAAATGTATCACATAACTTGTAGTGATTTCCTTTAGGTGTGGAGTAGTTTGTGCTGCCATTTAACTCTCTCCAGATGAATTTGACCAAGGAATGAGAAAGCAATATTCTGTTGGAGGTGCTATAACAAAGACTAAATGAAGGGTTGTCACTAAACATTTCAAATAAATAGAGATAGCTTCCATTTGAATTCATGCTATAACTTTTATGTCCAATGAAGAACTTCCAGTTCTCATTCCCAAGGTTGATACTGAAGACATTTAAGTTAAGTTAGTTTCATTTCTTCTGTGTTCTAGAATATGCTTTTCGTTGTGGATTTCTGAAATTCACTCTTCCTTTTACTTTTTCACTCATCTCTCTCCAGAAGCAAATCCTCTTGAAATTGATGAGAAGCCAATGGACCCAGAAGAAGCTGGTTGTGGAGCTGAGGAAAAAGAGCAAGATGCTATTCCTGACCAAAGCGAGGAAGTTCAAGATCTAGGTATGCCTGAAGAAGGAACATCTGAAGATAACAAGATGGAGGAGGAAAAAGAAGCAGAGGCAGAAACTGATGACCAAGAGAAAGATAGTGTGGAAAACTCAGATGAGAACGCAGCTGAGGAAGAGCAGCAGCACCAGGAGGCCAGCGAGGAGAATGGAGTCCCCACTCACAAAGGCCTCCAGCCTCAGGTGGGGAGGTGATAGCACATTGTTCTCCCTCAAAAACAGAGAGGGCAAGAATTATCTCTTTTTTGTTGGAATATCTGTGGTGTGGCAGGGTTAGAAAAATAACCTCCCTAACACTCCCTTGTGATATATTTAATATTTTGCTTCTACTCATCAGACAGCATGAAGCAGTAAAAAGAGAACTGGATGTAGGGTCAAAGGATCAGGGTTCAAATCCTGACCCTGTTCAGTATAAAGTTGAGCAAATCACTTGACCTCGTGAGGTTTTGGGTTCTTCATCTGTAAAATAATGGGGTAGGACAACAAATGACACAACGTTTTTCTACCATGTAAAATGGTGGGGTTAGACTAAATGATCTGTGAAGTGACTTTCCATCTGCTTAGGTCTGGTCAAGCTGAAGACTTGAAGAAGACCCTCCCATAGTTAGTCACTTTTGTGATGGGGCTGTAGCCTACTTCATAGTTACTGTGGTTTCCCTTATATTGCATCCTCTCATAGTGCTAATTATTATGTTCACTTTGACCTCCTCAGAAAGAGGAGGAAAAGGAAATTCCGGAAGTGGATGAGGAGGTGCCTGAAGCCATGGAGAGGAAGGAACATGAATCCTGTGGGCAGACAGGAGAGGAGAACCTGCAGAGTGAGATTGCTGTTGAGCTAGCTGGAGCTGCATCTGAGAAGGACCAAGCTAAAGAGGTGATTTGGAGTTTCACTTAACAGCTCAAGCTTGCTCTTATTTGGTGGTTAACTCCTTTCTTTTCTCTTTGTTGCTCTCTGTGCGCATTCTCCCCCCTCCCCCCCCATTAAAGAAGTCTTGGTAATGATTGGGATGTATCATTTTTTTTTCTTTTCTAGACACTCTATACTTCACCTTTAATTATGTTTCATATGTATTTGTCCCACAGAGAAATCTACAGAAGAGCATGCATTTAAGAGATTTATTTTATAATTAGCAAGTGTTATTGGCATGATGGTTTTGAAGAAACAGTTTAATTATTTTTTAAAATAATTCCCTAGGAGAGAGATTAAAATTGGCTTTCCTACAGTGATATATTTGTAGGAGGGTTATCTTCTATTTGGCTAGCCAACAATTTCACAAACACTTTTAACTTTTATTTTTATATCCTAGATCATGAAGGGAATGTTCTTATACATTGACCTGTATAGGGAGAATGTAAGGTCAATGAATGTTAAATTGGTTGTTGTCTACTAGAATAAATTGTTGATGAGTTCTTCTTGCCTTAGTCCTCTTTGGCCTTGGATTTTTAGGAACATGGAAGTGGTACTGCAGACGCAAGGCAAGCAGAAGGCCATGAGTCCAAGCTGATGTCCCGGTTGGCATCTCAGAAGCGGAGCAAGAAAAACACACAGGTCTTTTTCTTTTTTATCTTCTCAACTAGTGTGTAGGCTGTAGAAAAGAGAACTTATTAACAGGACCACCAATACCTGCTCGTCTCTCTTCCTCCCCCTCTTCCTGACCCTGTTCCCCATAAGTACTCTATTGGAAAAAGTTGAAACTACTTTCCCTGGTAGGGCTGCCTTGCTGTGACTTCCTCCCTTGGAGCATCCTATTTCAGGCAGAAACCATTCCTCATTATCTTTGTTTCTTCCCTACCAGTACCTATTACAGTGTTTTATACTTTGGCCATAGTACTGTGTTTTATAGACCTCAGATTTTGTTGACATAAGTACTCTTTCCACTGACACAAATCACAGCCTATTGATAATATTATAGATGATTTCTGATAGTAGCTGTGGCCATAAAAATTAGTCACCTGATGGCTAGCTTGGTATTGGATGTTTCTGAACTCAGCTAGGCTTATCCTCCAATAAGAGGTGTACAGTCAATCCCCAGACCTGTATTATGTAGGCTTTTCAGTAGTTACTGAATGAAATAATGTTAGCTTGAGACAGTCTGTAAGATTTCCATCTGTTAGATTGCCTGGTGGACAATTAGAAGAACAAATCTTGTTCCCAAGGTGCTTAGCAAAACCAGTCACCCATGTTTTAATACATCTCCAGTTTTTTTTTATTCTAGTTTCTATTTTGTTTTTAATTTATGGAATAAAACAAGCATTTCCATAACATAGTACAATAAAAAAGATGAGTGCATATGAAACTGCAAATCTGCTATGCACAACTTGCTCTTCCTTTCAAATATACAATAAAATTATCATGCAAATTTCTTTTTCCCTCCATTTTCCTCCCTCCATTCCTCCTCCTCCTCTCCCACTCTGGAGATGGCTACAATTAGACATCAATAGGTGTGGTGTGTGTGTGTGTGTGTGTGTGTGTGTGTGTGTGTGTAAAATTATTCTATACATACTTCTATTTATCATTTCTTTCTCTGAATGCAGATAGAGTCTTTCTTCATTTGTCCTCGTTAATTTGGGTATTCATAATAGACAGAATAACTTATTTGCTCAAAGTCGTTCTTAAAACAATATTGTTGTTACTGTATACAATGTTCTCTTGGTTCTCTTCATTTCACTCTTCATTATTTCATGCAGAGTCTTTCCATGTTCTAAAATCGTTGAGCTCCTCATTTTTTTTAGAGCACAGTAGAATTCATCACAGTCATATACCACAACTTGTTCAGCCATTCCCCAGTTGATGGGCATCCCTGCATTTCCAGCTCTTTGCTACCACAAATGAGCTCCTATAAACATTTTAGAGCATATTGGTAGTTTAATAACTCTTTGAGCATAATTCCAGATTGCTGTCCAGAATGGTTGGGTCAGTTCACAATTCCACTAGCAGTGAATTAGTGTCTCAGTTTTTCCACATTCTCTTCAACATTTATCGCTTTGCCCTTCTATCATTTTAGCCAGTCTGGTAGGTATAAAATGATATCTCAAGGTTGTTTTAATCAGAGCATTTTTTCATATGACTATAAACTATTTTGATTTCTTCATTGAAAACTGCCTGTTTATATCCTTTGACCATTTATCCACAGAGTTTTAAGAGAAAGCCTGGCCAGGCTAACAATGAGCGCTCCATGGGAGACCACAGTGAGCATGTGCATAAGCGGCTAAGAACAGTGGAATTCACCAGCTCAGCAGAGCAAGAAACAGCCCAGCCCCAAGCAAAAGTTGAAGAAGCTGATGCATTTGAACATATTAAGCAGGGCAGCGAATCCTATGATGCACAGACCTATGGTAGAGTATCACTGGGTACCACGGTTGCCCTCGTTGATGCTACACGTCTTTTTGTGAGCTGAGTCTGTGCAGTTTCCTTATTAACCTACCTTAATTTTAAATTTGGAGTTAAGGGAGAAAATGATTTATGGATAAAAAATCTGCTCAAGTGCTCTTGGAGGAAATTCTGATGTGAAATGCATATTGCAATATAGGCTGAAGATTTCTATACCTAATGTGCTTTTTAAAATGCTTTTATCCTTTCAAAACAATCCCACTTAGTGTACTGCGTTCCCAGGTAGTTTGTTGCCTATAGGTCATTTAAGGATGACCCCTACACTAACAAGAGCTATGAACTTGAAATAAATGTTTTCCTCAGTGAAAAGGAGAGGCAGAATGGAGTAATGAATTAAGTGTAGCATCAGGATTCAAACATGCAGTACCTTCTCCTAGAGGTCACTCCCTGACCTCTCTATATAGCCATCTATGTACATGGGATAAGATTTACAGCTTATGTTTCTGTAGCACTTTCAGGCCAATGACATTTTCCTCACAATAACCTTATTAAGGGAAATAGATAGAGTATTATCCCCATCTTACAGATAAGGGAACTAAGGCTCAGAGTAGTTTAGTAACTTGGCCAAAGTCGGACAGCTAGTCAGTATCCAAGAGTCCAGATTTAAACCTAGGTATTCAGATTCCAAAATCAGTGTTCCCCATGCCTTTTGTATGGACTGATGAGTAAATATTATGGATTCAGTCATATTTATTTGGTGCATCTATTTCCATAGTGATGCTTAATTTGCACATCTATGGAAAATAGTGAGAGGCAGTTGTTACTTCTTTGCAACACAGGGGACTCTAGGGCAGGTATTTTGCATATCTCATACAGTGGGACTAATAAATCTTGCAAATTAGAAATTAGTGAAGTATTGTGGTAAGTCCTTACTTTCCTCCCAGTGATCTAGATGAATTTTTGTGCTTTGACTATAGATGTGGCCAGCCAGGAGCAGCAACAGTCTGCTCATCCCCCCAGCAGTGAGCAGGAAGAGAACTCAGAAGATGCTTCTATGGAAATAGATGAACAACAAGAGGATCTCAAAACAGTAGATACAAAGGCGTTGAAGCCAGATGAAGTCAAGTCTGGTGCCTTAGCAACCCAAGGTAAAGCTAACTCCTCTTCTGCCCCTTCCAAAATGTATTCTGTTGTGTATCTCATGTCTTTCCCCATAACTAGTTTGCACTTGTGTCCCAGTGGTCACAAGACTTGGTAGTCTTTAATTCTTCAGTGTGTTACTATTTTGGGTTTTGATTCTGTGTAAAATGTTAGGTTTCTTCCTGAGTTGAGGAAGGAAAAAAAAGCCACCTTTGAGTATAATGAAAACCTGACTTCTAACTCTGAAGGGGAAAACTTCCTGAAGTGCTGAGTTAAAAGCTAAGGTTCCTGATTAGAAAGCCTTGGACATGTTTATCCATGGTGTCCTGCCAGAGTCATGGGGTTTATGTAGATTAAGGAAGACACATGCAACAGTTTGATTCATTTGATCTAAAATAATATGGAACCTGAAACAAGTTGATAACTAAGTGCCCCCTCACTAAAGAGCCAGTCTTGTGCAAAATGCAGAACCCACCTCTTGCTCCTTGAGTAGGCAGAGTCTTTCTTCACTGGGTACTCAAGGCAATAGTGAGAGCAACATCTTGGACAGAAGGGATATGTTGCAGTTTAGGGTACAGAGGGAAGTATTAGCCATAAAGACAAGAGGGAAAGCCCTCTTTCTTCTAAGAGTAGAAGAAATATAGGTGCAGTATTATGTGAAGGTGAAGTTGGGGATATTTGAGTAAGGTTATACCAGTTGGTCTCAGACTCCTTTATAAAATAGGAGGTAAGGTATTCTAATGAAGGAATGCTGAAAGATGGGAGTCAGTAAATGGTGTTTTAAGAAGAAAGAAAAGATGGAATAACCACTGTGCCAAAGGAATAAACCAGGTTTAGATAGTAACATAGGATTTGATTAGTATATTTTCATGTAACAATAGGTGATGATGAGACTGATATGGAGACCCAGCCAATCAAGTCAGAAGAAGACCAAGATCTGAGACCAGACAAATCACCTACCAAAATGGAAAATGAAAAGCAAGAGAGAAGCAGAGAGTCAACCATTCATACTGCACCTCAGTATCTCACAGACTTGACTTTCCAGGTATCTTTGATAAATTTCTGATGTCAGAAGTTGCCAAAATGCTTTTTAAATGATTTTCAAGTTCAGTCCAGTGAACATCAAGTGCCTACCATGTGTAAGACACTGGGAACACAAAGAAAAAATGTTCTCCAGGACATTATCTTCAAGGAGCTTATAATCTACTGGGAAGATATGATATATGCAAAGATAAGTAGATAAAACTAATTTAGGGAGGAAAAGAGCACTGATGACTGTAGGAATCAGAAAGGTTTCTGTTGGTAGGTGGCATCTGAGCTGAGGGATTTTAAGATGCCCAGGGTGAGGAGGGGGTACCTTCTAGGCAGAAGGAGAGGACAACCTTTGCAAAGGCATGGAGGTGGAAATTGGAATGCGAAGTTCATGGAACAGCAAGTAGTCCAGTTTGGCTACAACATCCAGTGCAAGAAGAGAAGCAATGTGAGGCAGAGTTGGAATGGTAGATTGGAAGCAGACTGTGGAAAGCTTGACATGAATGTCAGACTAGAGGAGGTTGTGATTTATCCCTGGTCAATTGAAAAATATTTAAGATTTTTGAGATAGGAAATGACTTGGTCAGACCCCTATTTTACAAATAGTAATTTGAAGGTTATGTGGAAAAGGTAAAAAGAGGGGAGAGACTGTAATTAGGACCACCAAATGAAGAGCAGAGGCAAGAAGTGCTGAAGTTCTGACTTAAGTAAAGGAGTGGCATGTGAGCGTGGAGAAGGAGAGGGGAGGATTGTGAAGAGCAAAACTGACCAAGGTAAATGGGAGGATGAGGGGCAGAAGAGAGGGGAAGGAGATTGTGAATACTTTTTTGGACTTGTTGAGTTTTAAAAGCCATTGAAACATCCCTGCCTGTTCAGCATGCAGTTGGGGATGTAGAGAGATTCAGAATGGATATGAGGAGTCATCTGCATAGAAATAATTGAGCCTATGTTGCCAAGATCATCAAGAGAGATTGAAGATAAGCGGCCTAGGGACAGATTCTTGCAAAATATCCATTCTTAATGGTTGTGTGAAGGATGATGGTCCAGCAAAAAAGAGAGAGAAAGGACAGTTATGTAGATAGAGGGGGAAACTAATGGAGCAGTGTTAGGAAGCCAGGATAGAAGTGAGTAACGAAGAGAAGTTGGTGGTGGACAGTATGAAAAATTGGAGAGCATTCAGTTAGAGTGAGGATCGAGGGAAGGCCTTTGGACAATGAAGTTAAGACTTTTGGGAAACTTGGAGAGAGCACTTTCAGTTGAGCAGTAGGACTGGTAGCAGTAGAGAAGAGGTCCAGGGAGATAGCAGGAGACTGAAGATGAGAGGGAATGGGTTTTTTGAAGGTAGAGAGTCAGAGGCACAACTCGAGGGGCTGGCTTTGGCCTGCAGAGGGCTACTTCTTCCTCAGAGGCTGGAGCAGAAGACGACAGAATGGGAGATGATGTTGAGGACTTTTACGGTGTATTAGGGAGAAGAGGAAACCACAGCAAATAATCTCTTTCTTCAGTGTATTAAGAGACAAAGATCTCTGCTGAGGAGGAAGAAAGAGACAGTATAGGGAGTTTAAGGAGAGGTGAGAAGGTTTGGAATAGCCATTGTGGAATGTGTGCTAGGGAAGAATAAAAGGACTGTGCATCAGGGAGGACTCAGTCAGTGGGCTGGTGACTTTGACCAGCGCTGAGTGAAGAAGATAGATGGTGAGGAGAACCCAGAGTTGGGCTTTGGCAGGGCATCAAGAGTAATAGAATAAAGGGGCAGAGGATTCAAGGTTTAAATCCTCTAGTTAAACTGGTCAACTCATAGGATCAAAACTATGGAAAAACAGTCAGATTGAGGTGATGGACTGGGAGAAGAGAGAGGACTAGAAGGACTGGACTGGAAATTACAATGAAGATGAAGAGTAGATTTGGGAGGTTTGGGGGAAAAGAGATGTGGTGAGAGAGGAAGAGAAAGAATATCAATAAGAAAACAATAATTTCAGGAATTTAAGATCATGGTGAACATAGTTTTGTGTAATAGTGAGATCCAGGTTGTAGAGCATAGAAAAATTGAGGCGGCCAAAATGAGGAGCATTAATCTGTATATTGAATTCCCTGAGAATGAGGGCAGGGATTGGGGTTGAGAGAGAGTAAGACTGAGCCAGGTATTAAATTCTGTGGGAAGGGTGGCAAACATCAAGAGAGCAGGTTTCGTAGTGATTGTGGTAGAGTAGCAGGGGCTATGCCCCTCCCTAGGGTGTTATAGGATATGAGGAGCAAGGAAGCAGTCAGCACTCTTATTTTAGATTCTAAAATCTGTTTCTGGGATAATCCTCTTTTAATTTTTTTTAAAATAACATCAGAGGCGTTGCGCTCTTCAGATCATTCATACCATCTATCTGAGATATAGGTAGTAGCAAAACAGGGTTGTTACTCCTATTCCTTATAGAACTAAACAGGGAGGCAGTCCTTACTTAGTGGCTGAGTCGGCTTTAAGCCCAATTTTACTGTTCTCATCACAATTATAGCTACTGATAACACTGTATAGTTAGCCAGTGCTGAGAGAAATCATTGACTTACAGCTAGTGAGTGTACATGCTGACACCTTTGACTTACGTCCTATCTGCAGAAAAGCTCAGCTGCTGTTTTTGTTTTCTTTTTTACTTATAAATTTATATGCCCTTGCTAATCTCTGACTATGTCTATAAATTAAGACATGAAGCAAAAAAAAGAAAGGTGGAGGGCAGTGCTCAGAATGCTAAGATCATGGGTTTGGAAGGCACCTTGGAGATCATCTAGCTCAATCTCACAGTGTCTTTTAATTATGAAGTTAAATTAAGTCTCTGGTATACAAGGTGACTTTCCTTTGGGAAAGACTGAGGAAGAGGTATCCCATGACAGGAGCAAAGGGCACAACCATTCCTGACTGAACTAATTTCTGACTTTCTATTCTTAGCACATTGTCAAAGATGTTGGGAAACTAAGGCAAGAGCTGGAAAGACAGCTGGAAGCGTGGCAGAAGCAAGAGCCTGGACACCCAGATGAAGTGAGTGACTTTTTTAGATTGATTTTAGACAAGCACCAGGTTACTGACATGAAAAATCCTGAGATTTCAGAGGATCATTGATTTCAAGCTAGAAGGGTTTTTAGAGGTCATTTTACAGATGAATGATAGTATGAAAAGTATTTGTTAAGCTCTTACTCTATGCCAGGCACTATGCCAAGTGCTGGGGACACAAGTAGAAAATCAAGAGAGTTCCTGCTTTCAAGGAGTTCACCTTTTAATTGGGGGACAGAACATGAAAAAGGGTTCCAATGCAAGATAGATGGCAAAGTCCAGGGATCCTCACAGTTCCTTGGCCAAGGAGGTAGATTCTCCAGACATATAGAGGGGATGCCCTGTGGCAGGGCACCCAGTAAGGACTAGGATCTTCCATCTTACTGGAAGACTTCTTGTAGCCTGGTCTTCTCTGCCCAGTGAGGGGATGCTATGTGTCAGAGGTCACACAGCTTATAGTGGCAGAGCCCAGATTGGAAACCATTTCTTCTGACTCTAAATCCAGAGGTTTTTCCACTGTGCTGTATTCCATGGGTTCTTCTTTTTAAAAATCTCAACATGGATCAGTTGTTTTAAAGACCTAGGAAACTTCATACCTCCTATTCAGTAGTAATAGGAAACAGCAATGGCATGGATAATTGAAACCTTAAAAGCTCCATTTTATCCAATTATTTCAGCCTCTTTTTCCATTATACTTTTTATCTGAACTAAGAAATAGCAAAATTGATTTATTCAGGCTGCTTTGATTCTCTTCTCTTACCCATGATGGAAGCACTCATAAAGCATGTAGTGGTCAAAAGGAGGTGGTGCATTAATGAGGGGGGATTGAGGAGGATGTAAAAGCAGTCCACCTATATGGGACACTCTTGATTAATCAAGGGAAGGTTGCCATTATTAATGACTTTTTGGGATCTTTTTTAAGTGTCTTCATTATGACCACACACATGCACGTACTAATAATATACTTGGTCCATTGTATTAGCAGAAAAAACATGTTGGTAGGGTGGCCAGAGGACTAATTTATATGGTTAGTTCCTGGAGGTACTTGTATTTACTTGGCAGCTTTGCTTTTGGAAACATGTCCATGTTGAAGGGGTTGGCTCTTATTATCAACACCCATCTACTAAAAAAAGGAATCTTTCATCTAGAGCAAATGTTGCTGCATTTGTATATGTGAATAATCTAGTACCTCCTCATGGAGTTTTTCCTTCCCTCAGTCAGAATTGAGTGGTCACATATTCTTCATGGAGTGTTTGGGATGAGGAGAGCAAGGCAAAGTGATTGAGTAGCACAGGGCAAAAATTAGAGATTGCTCTGTAGGGTACTCTTTGCAAAGCTTCTTTCCAAGTGCCATCATAATTTACTCTCAAGTAATGAAGGTTTCTCTATTCTTTGTCTTAGGAGAAGGCAGCTTCTGAGATGTGGCAGCAGTACCTTGTCCTGACTGCCCCTCTCTCACAGCAGCTCTGTGAGCAACTTCGACTTATCCTGGAACCCACCCAGGCAGCCAAGCTAAAGTAAGTGGTTTTAGGTTTTTTGTTGTTGTTGTTGTTGTTGTTGTTTTTCAACTAATTGATTAAAGTTCCCTGCATACCTATGGTATATAGGCAACTTGGTGATTTGGGCAGTTATAGTCTATCCACATGGGTACTTAAAAGTATAGCCTAGTTATGGGGAAAGAACATACCATCATATTGCTGGCATTCTGAATTTCTTTTCATGTGACTTGGAGTAAAGTTTATCATTTGAATTCCTTGTTATTTGTGCTAGGAATTTTGTTGGTATTCATGAAATTCATCCATTAGCCTCTGTTCAGAAACATTAGCTGATGTTTATCACACTTCTTTTCATGTAAGAGAGTTGTTATTTTTTGGTGTGTCCAAAATCATAGCCATGAAGGTCTGGATCCAAGAACAAGGATCTTTGAATGTTTTTTCTTTTTTGATTTTGGTTCTGCTTCTCAACTCTCCTCACCTATTCCCCTAAATCAAACTGAACCAAACAACTTAGGGTTTATTTTTTTAAACTCTATTTTATATAAAATTTTATATTTTTCAAAACTTATTTTATGACTAACTTGACTATAACTAGACTAACAATCTAGTCTACCCATTCAGATTTTTATCTGTTGGTCAGCATCATCTGAATCCTTCAACCTCATCTGATGACGCCTTGATTGCTTCAGGTGTCTTGACTGTTGGGTTTGATTTATAAAGTTACATTAAGGTGGTTTTGTTATTTTAAAAAATACCAGTGAAGTGATGGACTAATGTAAGCTAAAATATTTATGTAATTTCCCCCATAAATTCACAGAGGAGACTATCGAACAGGGAAACGATTGAACATGAGGAAGGTCATTCCGTATATTGCTAGTCAGTTTCGGAAGGACAAAATTTGGCTTCGAAGGACCAAGCCCAGCAAACGCCAATATCAGATTTGCCTGGCCATTGATGATTCCTCTAGCATGGTAGACAACCACACCAAACAGGTAAAGAGGAAAGACAGTAAGAGAATTTGTACGATGAGGAGTACATGAGTGATAATGCAGTCACCAAATTTTTTTCAGTGTCTTGAGAGGTGGATGTGAATTGTTTATAGTAGTAATCAGTTCATCGAAGAAGCAATAATATAATTGAGACCCAGAATTTAAAGTGTCTTCTGACTTAGAGTAGTAAGTTCTGCTTGGATTTTTTTTATTCACAGACAATTTTGAGATCATTGGAGTAATTTTGACAGTTACCACTTTATCCAATAAATTTTAAACTAAACTGTGCTGTTAATCACTTATCTAGTCAGTTGAATCTGAACAGGTATTTTTGAAGCATGCTCACAGCACAGAAAGTTTTAAATGCTTCCACATTACCCTTTTTTTGGTCAGATTAGTAAAGGGTCACTATGCCAACCACCCCCCAAACATCTGTGTGTTTCATTGTAATTCTCTTAAGTAAGCAGAAATGAAGTTGGAAACCTTGTTCTAGCTCTGTTGCTCTAGAAAAATAATCATACTTGTATTGTAATAGTTATGTTAGGTACTATAAATACAAGTAACACTAAACATACAGACACACACGTACTCTTTTATAAGAAAAGTTGATATTTGTCATCTTAGGCCTTTTGCAATAAAATCAATTGTTTCAACATCCCAAACTGAAATTGTCGAGTTGTTAGAATTTCAACCAATGTTGATTAAAAAGTTGCAGTACAACAATGCAAAGGTATGTTTCTGCATTCTATTTTTTTTTTTTTGGCCATACTTGATTCTTAAATTGGATTTGATTAGGGCCTGCCTATACAAAAGATCGTTTTCCTCTGTAGTCAAAAATTGAACATATATTTTGGGTTACCTCCTTGGAGATTATATCTTAGGTAAGTGCTAATGCAGAGACTTGAGTGATGTAGACCTGAGTTAAAATCCAGCCTCAGACAGTATGTGTACTTGCTATCACTATGTGTGTAACCCTGGGCAAGTCACTTAATTTCTATTTGCTTCAGTTCATTCAACTGTAAAAATGGGTTAATATTAGCACCTACCTCTTAGAGTTATTGTGAGGATCAAATGAGAGAATATTTGTGAAGCACTTAACAGTGCCTGGCACATAGTAGACACTTAATAAATGTTTGCTTCCTTCCTTCAACTTCCTGTATCTTTTTACAGCTTGCATATGAGTCATTGGCAGTGATTGGAAATGCTCTGGCCCTTTTGGAAGTGGGTCAGATTGCTGTATACAGGTAAGGATGCTGTTTCCTTCTGGAGAGGAAAAAACCCAGACAAATTGAGGTTTGGTTATTTAGATCAGATGCCCAAAATAAGTCCGTGTATTTTTTTTTTCTTTAAGCTTTGGGGAAACTGTTCAGCTGCTGCATCCATTCCATGAACAGTTTAATGATCAGTCAGGAACCCGGATACTGCAGCTCTGTAAATTCCAGCAAAAGAAAACTAAGATTGCTCAGGTATGAAGGAAAAGTGTAAATGTTATTTGGGCTAAATGGTCTTTTGTAGTTATTTTCTTCAGTTTTTAATTTGTCTCTTATTTTTATGTCATTCGTATTTCTGAATATCCTCCCTCTACCTTTAACTTTACATATCAAGCCATCCCTTGTAACAAAGAATAAAAAAGAGGAAGGAAAGCAGTTCAGTAAAGGCAAACAGCATCAACCAAGTCTCACGGTATATGCACCATTTTCCACCCATAGTCTAGCACCTCTTTTTTTCAAATCAACTATTTTAAAGTAATGTAGGATAGGCAGGACTACTGTGAATTGTAGAGGTTCCCAAGCCTTAGCTAGTACTCCCTGTATTTTAATTGACATTCAAAATAAAATTCCATTATAGAAAGAAAAAATGTGGACATTTCCCTGGAGTCAAAACAGGAGTTGATCTATATTTCTGAATTCTCTAAATATCCCTTGGATGAATTTACCTATAATTACAATTCTGTGCCTAATATCTCTTCCCCCACAATGTTTTGCTCTTCTGAATAACTCACAGTACTTTGTGGAGAGAGGTAGAGGAAGGAGGAAGGAAGGAGGACCTCAGGTGATTTGTTTTTTAAATAGTGGATCTACTGGAATGAATCAAGTGGCTGGCACCTGCAAACATTGGGTTATAGAACTGGTTCTAGACTTGGGTCTGGAACTTTTCTTTTAATGTGCCATGGCCACTTTTATCTTGAGAACTTTGGAGTATTTTATAAAGAGAATTATCTGTTCCTAATGACTCCATCAGATGGGATGATGATCAGGTATCACTACAGTTTGGGGTTTTGGAGAAACAAAATCCAAAGGTCTTTTGCCATGGTCAATCCAGCAGTTGCTGTGAAGGGTAACTCTGTCTTCTGCATCTTCTAATTCAAGATTCTGTCTTTAGACTTTAAAGTTTCTTTGTTATTGTTGTTGAATATTTTTTTTGTTGACTTATCCAAATTCACTGTTCCTTTTGGAAATTATGGGGGAGCATGTCCCTCACATACGTTACACTTGGGCTATCCTTTACAGAACCCCAAGCATTATTTCCTACCATTTATCTTGGCCAAGCCTGGGAAATTCATTGATGCCATGATGCAGCTTCTGAAGCTTTCTAGCCTTGATGGGGTGGAAGGTTTCTATTTCATCATCTGTAGTCAAGAAATACAGGCCCCTTAGGGGTTAAAGTCTTTTATGTACATTAGGGCAAGAAACGACAAATATGAATTTTTTGCTTTTTTTTCTGTTTCCTATTCACTCAGTTTTTAGAATCATCAGCAAGCATGTTCACTGCTGCACAGCAGCTCTCTCAAAATATCAGTCCAGGTGAGCCCAGTTCTGTCCTTTTTGGTAGTAAACTGGTTACCCACTTGTTCCCATTTTCACCCTATTTACCACACAACATGCAAACCTGTCACTCCCTCTGAATATCTGCCCTTCTGGAAACCTTTCATTAAAAAGTACTCAAGTGGATGGGTTGGTGGTTTCAGACAAAGATGGAAATTCCTGGGCACAAAGTCAAATTTCCATAATAATGGAGCAATACCAGTGAGTCTAATCTGTAATCAACTCTACCTCATCTCCTGGTTTTAAAATACAAAGATATATAAACACATGTGCTATCCCCACTGTTGGTAGCCTGGAAGCCGAGGACTACCAACTGGTAGGTAGGTAGAGACTCTGAGTAACTTCCCTGCAAATAAAGCTCCAAGGTTTCTCATCTATTTCACCAGGCCTGTACCTCTTCTATCATAGTACTTCATTTTCGGAATTGTTCTCCTTAATTGTAATAATATTGGCACAGTTTCTAAAAGTTGCCAGATTTTTTCCTAATATGGGTAATTGAGTTATTAAAAATGACTGATTTTGTTCCTTCTCCTGTGCACCTTCTAATACCTAGAAACAGCCCAGCTGCTTCTCATAGTCTCTGATGGCCGAGGCCTTTTCTTGGAGGGTAAAGATCGAGTCAGAGCAGCAGTTCAGACTGCCCGCAGTGCAAACATTTTTGTCATCTTTGTCATACTGGATAATCCCACTTCTCGGGTAAGTGGATGCTAAAGGGAAAGTGTATGTTTGACAGATTTTTTTCTGTGACTTTTCTATGAGAAGAATGGTACGTGTTGATCCTTGTAAAGTGGATTTTGGTTTTATACCTTCAATTAAATCTGATAGCTATACCGTATACTAGATTGGAAGACTAAAGTGAAACAAGCTCTGCCTTAAAGGAACTTACTTTAAACTTTAGTCTAGTTTCTTGAAGATGGGTTTAAACACACTTGAAAATGTTTATTACTCCTTTCCTCATTTACTAGCATTGATATCAGTGATGATCTATCTAATGGCAATGAGCATACAATACCAAAAGTATGATTTGTTTCAAGCACTATACATCAATTGTGCTAAAGTGTGTGGCTAGGATTTTTTTGGGGGTTAAAGTAATACATTTTAAGAAAATTAAGAATTTTTTAAATTTAAATTTTACTTTTTAGGCAGTTGGGGTTAAGTGACTTGTCCAAGGTCACACAGCTAGTACGTGTCAAGTGTTTGGTCTGAGGATTTGAACTCTGGTCCTCTTGACTTCAGGGCCAGTTGCTCTATCCACTGCGCCACCTAGCTGCCACTAGAAAATTGAGAATTTAAAATAACTTTGCCATGAAATAGTGTTTCTCCTTCACTTTAGTGCTTCATTAACTATAGGATTTTTTATATTCATTCAGTCATCATTCAGCATATATATTAATTGCCTGATGTGCTGAGAGCCCCTATACCAAGCCTTTGTCAAGTTAGAGTATTTCTTTTTTGGAGATGTAAAGTTTAAATAACCTGCAGATCCTGCCTTCATGGAGCTTAAAAAGTCTTGGAGAAGATGTGTAAGAAGGTCATCAAGGGGGCAAATAGGACTAACCTTAGTATAAGGAGTAAGGGTCTCTACTTTGTGACTAGATGGAAAATCAGAAGTTTGCTGTGGGGTCAGGGGGACACAGGTGGCTCTTAGTAAAATATATGAAACAGTGGTAAGTTAGAGAGGTAGAAAATGAGAGCTCTGAAACTGGGAGGAGGAAACTATTCCCAAGGGCATGGTCAGAGAAGACTTTGTGCAGGAAGCAACAGTTGAAATAGACTTTAGAGTGAAGAGTGGTAAGAAAGAAATTCCAAGCATAGTGAACTATATGAACAAAGACATGAAATCAGGAGCATACAGAGCATGTTTGGCAGAAAGTAGTTCAGTTTGGCTAGACCATAGAATATGAGGCAGGAAGTAGTAGTCGGAAGAGGAGGAGGAAGAGGTGTAGTAGGAGATAGTAGTAGGTAGTAGTAGTTAGTAGAAGAAAAAGACTGAAAAGTAGATTGCTCCCAGATAGTGGAGGCTTTTGAAGGCCAGATAGAACTGTAATTTTACTCTGGAGGCAGTAGGGGCCCTTGACGGTATTTGAGCAGAAAGGAGGGACAAGATGAGGTAAGTCTAATGTTGGTATGATAGATTGGAGATAGGAGTAAGAGGCGGCAGTAATAATCCAGACATGCAAGTAGGATCAGGGGAGAGGATAGTAATCTATATTTCAGATATGTTATTTGAGGCAAGAAGAGGACATTTAATTAGAGGTGTCCTGTGAATAGCTGAAAATGAAGACTTGGGGTTTAGAAGAGAGGTTGGTCTTGGAGAAAGATGTTTGGAGTTAATCATCTTCATAGTTTGTAGTGGAAATGAATGGGGTTAAATTAGACTGCCAAGGGATAGAATGAGTAAAGAAGAGAGACCAAAGATGGAACTTTGGGGAATATCCACTTTCACCAGCAAAGGATTGGTTTTGTTTTTAAAGCACTTAATAACTGCTTACTATGTATGGCACACTGTGCTAAGCAGTAGAAATAAAATGAAAACACAGTCCTTGCCCTCAAGAAGCTTACTTTTTAATGGATAAGGACAGTGCTCCTGCTGAGGTGGCAGCAGGATGTGGAGAAGAAAATCCACAGAAGTGAAGCCTGGAGAGGAAGGAAGGAGTGAACATTGCTGTCCTGGGTGCTTCCTTAAAATGGATGTTCCAAGGGAATTGGCCAGTGGGGGAGGGAGGGTGTTACAGGTGGAGGGATCTTTCAAGGTGAGAAAGCCTTTAGGGAATGATGGAGAAAGTCCAGAGTCAGGGGCAGAACCCAGAGAGGATTGAAAGAGTAGATGATTCAAGAATTAGAAGAGAGCCATGAATGTGTAGTTAGTGTCTCTAGACACCAAGTGAGCATGGAGTTAATCAGCAGGTGGAGTTTTTCCATACTTTGTAGAGATCAAGGGAGGGTGAGGACTGGAAAAAGACCGTTAAATTTAGGAATTAGCAGGTCATTGCTGGCCATTGTGAAGTGTTGGGTATAATTTTTTTCCAGAAGTTCAGTAGCTATGGGAAGAAGAGAGTTGGGAGAATAGTTGGGTAAAATCAAAGGGTGAATCTGAGGGTTTTTTAGGATATCAGAGACCTAAACATGTAAGTAGATGGAAAGGAAGATAGTGAAGATGCATGAAATGGAGGGGTTGACTGCAGAAGATGAGACAGAATGGGATCCAGAGTATAGGACCAGAAGGAATGTCAGAATGAACAGTGGTGTTGATACATTTTGAGCAGTAGAATACTCTAGTTGACATCAGATGGTCTCTGTCTTCTCAATGAAAAGGGAAACAAATCATCTGCTATTTCAGTGTTTTCAGAGAAGAGAAAATATTTGAAACAGTTCATTGAGCCATTGTGAGAACCTAGGTGAATTTATTCATCATAAATTTATAGTGGCTGAAAACATGTTAATTTTAATGACTGACAGGATTCCTGCAGGAGTTAGGGAAATTGGATGAAATAGGGGTTACCCATCCATGTGATACAGATTAGTAGGTTTAGAATGGTTGAGTGTTAGGGAGTGAAGGATCCTAAAGTACTTAGAGATCTGCCTTCTCCTCAATAAGAAATTATTATTTAATAGAAATAAAGGCCACTTTACTGTCCAAGAATTTAGTTTGGGAAATTCTAAAGTTCTCAAATCAAGAGCCAGTTGTGACTGATGAAACTTGAGTGATCCAGCCTTCAATTCTGAGTGTTTTCTTCCTATGATGTATCAATCCTTGACAACAATCCTCTCCCTTGTATTTAGCAGTTTTAAAGCTCATTTTGTCTCTGTTTTCAAAAAAGCAAGGAAATAACATCAAATATGCCTCACATCATTCATATTTTTTTCTTTCTGTTCATACTGGCAGGATTCCATCTTGGACATTAAAGTTCCAATATTCAAAGGACCAGGAGAACTGCCGGAAATTCATTCCTACATGGAGGAGTTCCCTTTCCCCTTCTATCTAATCCTTCGAGATGTGAATGCACTTCCTGAGACACTTGGCGATGCCCTCAGGCAGTGGTTTGAGCTGGTGACAGCTTCTGATGGGCCCTAAAACCTGACAGCAGAGCCTGAAGCCAGCTCTTCATTTGTAGCATAGTTAGAACAACATTCCTTGTTACCAGATGCTCCCAGTTGGATAGCTCTTTCTCAAGTTGAAGAAGTTTCAGATGTGTGACATTCTTGGATCCTTGTTCTTCAGTGAACCCAGAGCTTATTTACAAGATCTCACAGTTTTGGCTACAGTGCTTAAAATAGTCAGTATTTACCTTTTAATTTAATAACACTACATCAGAATCTAAGGATTTCTCTCTGGGAATGGTACACGTGAGCCTAGGGGGAAATGTAGTTAGGGCATTGGTAGAAACATTGTTTTCAGTATAGCCTCACCTGTGAATTCTTAGAGGTGTTCTGCCATGTTCACATACCTGCCCTGGAATCATTATTGCTCATGAGGACATCATATCATTGTCCCAAAGCTCTTGCACCATCCATTTTCTCAAGCATCCCTACTCTTCTCTGCTGAAAACAAGCTTGGAGGATTTTCTAGGGAAGGAGTACTGGCAGCAGCCTTGGAGAGCAGCTGTCAGTAATGTACAGGAGGGGTTGAGTGTAGACAGGAGAGCTAATCAGCTTCTCCCCAATAGCAGGAAGAAGAGTAGCTGTGTTTTCCACCTTTTCTTTGTTGCAGCTTTGCCTTAATAAGCCTGCGTCATGCATTCACCAATCCTAAGTGACTGAGACAACTGATTTAGGCTGGTGGGTTTTGAGGATAAGAGACCATTTCTTATCAGAATTAGTGTGAAGGGAATGAACTGTCCTAGAAGGGAGATGCCATGTGCTTTCTGTGTTTTTGTATCCTATCTAAGCACTGTGGATTCTAGTTAACTTTCACAGCAGTTTTTAGGCCTTGTGGAAATGGGTTTTTGTGTCCCGTCTTTGCTGCTCCCTCCCATTTGCTACTGTAAGCTACTATGCAATGATGAAAAGGTTATTTTTGCCTGTTGCTTTATTTTTTTCCAATATCTCAGTGCCATTGTTTACCACCATTGTTGTAGTAATTTATTTCTTTAGCTGATATTTTTCTTAACTGTTGGGGAGGAGGATGTGATAGGAGAAGCAGGTTCCTCATGCTACTTTTGAGCAGTGAGGAACCAGGCTTATTTCTAAGGAAGTGCTGTGTTTGGGAAATACTGAGCAGCTGAATTTATTTTTGCAGTCAAAACATGTTCATGGTTCTTGGGAGGGTTTCTATTCAGCCAAAAAAACAGTACTTGAATACTTGAAATTGTGTTCTTTGTTCTATTTAATAACAATTTTTAAATGTTGCTGGTGTCTGATGTCAAAAAGATATTTTGTAGTAAACATGCCATGATATGAATACCTTTATGTATGTATTTGACACTGTGAAGTTTGCCACTTGTCTGAGGTGGTCATTAAAGGCAGATTATTTGTTGGTTAACCAAGTGTCCTAAAGCATGTACATGATTTTTTGTTTTTCATTGCAAAAGCTATGCAGCTTCTATTCTTGGAAAATAAAAAGATGTATTACTGTTGTATGTAACTCATAGCCATTCTTAATGGAATTAGGTATGGTTGACTGAAATCTGTGTCAGGTCACCCACTGAGAATTAGTAAATGAAAATGGCTGACATTTATATAAGCTTTCATTTTACATACAAGCCTGTGAAGTAGGTATTACAGGTATTAAAATCCTCATTTTACAGCTGAGGAAACCGAGGCTTATAAGAGTTAAGTGACTTGGCAGTGGTCACATAGTAAATGTTAAATGTAGGATTTGAAATTTACAGCTATGCTGGATCACAGTAGCAAAAGATGCTAGTGGGAATCTGAGGGATGCAGTGTTAAGAACTGGTTTAGAAGGAAGTTACTTCCCAGGAAAGGTTTGAGAGAATTAGCATGATTTATAACTCTGTGTGTGTGTGTGTGTGTGTGTGTGTGTGTGTGTGTAGAGAGAGAGAGAGCTTTTTTGGCAAGGCAGTCGGGGTTAAGTGACTTGCCCAGGGTCACACAGTTGGGTTGGTAAGTGTCAAGTGTCTGAGGCCGGATTTGAACTCGGGTCCTCTTGACTCAAAAGCTGGAGCTTTAGCCACTGAGCCATCTAGCTGCCCCGATTTACAACTATAACATGAGTCACCAGTAAAGGAGCTAGCAAACATGGAATTTTCTAGGAGAAATAGGTTGTTTACAGACAAATCCCTACCGGATAGATTCTTAGCTTATGAACTATATGAGGCCTGGGCCTTCGTCTTCTGTGCTCTTCTGTGCCCAGTTTTTTCCTTAAAGAAGATGGCTGGAAAGCTATAATCTGATAATGTTGGAATGAGAAAACCTATTACTGAAAACGAGAAATGGCAAGCCCCAAGAATGGATTATCTAGTCAGACCCCTTCATGAAGCATGGGTCATCTCTATTACATGACCAACAAGTGATTATTCAGGAAGACTTAAAATGATAGAGAATTTTCCATCCCCTGAGTCACAGCTAATTCCACTTTGGGCAGAGTTCTAATTCTGATGCTTTCTTTTATTGAACTGTAATCCCTCTTCCTCTAATTCTCCCTATTGGTCTTTATTTCTGCCCTCAGTGGCCAAGTGGAGTAAGTCATCTCAATTTCTACACTATAGCCCTACAAAGATTTGATTACAGTAATTGTGTGTCATTTCTCTTCCCTGCCTCACTCATTCTTCTTCAAACTAAATATTCCAGAGGTCTTAAGCTAGTATTCATATGACAGTTTCCAGTTGCCCTTACAGTTGGCTTTCTGGATGTAGCTTGTTAATAACCTTCCCCTAAAATATGGTTCTCTAGAACTAGACAAGAGTACTCACTCAGATAAGGTTTGAACAAGGAAGGAGTACAACAGGACCATCTATCTTTTTTGTTTTGGATTCTGTACTTCTAATATAAGCTCGTCAAAATCATTTTCTGGTTGCCATTTTACATGGTTGATTCATATTAAATATACAAGCCACAAAAAAAACCAAACAGGTTTTTGTCATCACATAGTGCTGTTAGACACCTCTCTCTAAGCCTGTATTTGTGCAATTTATCTTAGAAACCCAAGGAGTAAGACAACGTTCATACTTAACTAAATCTCATCTTACTAGATTTGGCCCATTGTTTTAGCCTATTAACCTTTATACTAGTTCTGTCATTCTGTATATGAATTGACAAAGTGTCTCATGCTATCTTTGGGGACAAGGTGGAGTAATGTACATTTAAATGGATGTGGGACTGGTTGACAACACAAAGGGTGGATACAAATGGGTCAGTGCTAACGTGGGAATTCTCTAGTGGAGTGCGTAGGGATCTGTTCTTGGCTCTGTGCTATTTGATATTTTTATCAAAGTCTTGGATGAAGGCATATGTGGCATGCTAATCAAACCTGCTAATACATAAAATCCAGGAAAATCAAGTCTGGATCCAAGAACATTTCAATTTTATTAGAATTCAATTCAACAAATATTGCTAGAGATGCAAAAAAAAAAATACCCTCTATGATCTTGCCTTCTCTGAGGAGTTTCGGCATGAATGCAAGTAAGCAAACACAAACTAATTGCAAAAGGGATGGTGCTAATGACGGGGCAATCTCAGGAGGTGGAACCTGAAACCTAATGTCAAACCCTAGCTCTAGCAAGTACCTAACATCTGTGTGACCTTAAGCAAAATCACTTAAAATTTCTCAAAAGATTCAGTTTCCTGACCTACAAAATGCAAATAATATTGGCACTACCTTTCAGCATTGGTGTGAGGAAAGGGCTTTGTAAAACTTAAGGTGCTAAGTAATGTGTAATTTATTCTATCCATTCTAAAATATTCAGGTCAGACGCAACCTCTATGGAATCTTCCCTGATCCTATTCCTCCATCTCTCCCCACTCCAGCTGAAAATCATCTCTGTGAACTGCTTTTTAAAATGATGATGATAATAGCAGCTAACATTTATATAGTGCTGACTGTGTGCCAAGCACTGTACTAAGCACTTAACAATTATCTCATTTGATCCTCACAACAATCATGGGATGTACTGTGAAAGCCATTTTACAGATAAGGAAACTGAGACAAACAGGTTAAGTGACTCGCCCAGGATCACACATCTAAAAAGTGTCTGAGCTCAAATTTGAACTGGAGACTTCTGACTCCAGGTACAGCTCTTTATATGTAGTGCTACCTAGCTACCAATATAGTATGTAGTTACTGCATTTTACTATATTTCTGTGCCTTCCCTACTAAGTTCTATGTATCTCTCAATGTCACTCCTAGTAAGTGAGGGAATAAATAGAGCAAGTCCCTAATTTTAGTGTACGCTACAAATTAGCTGTGCCTTACACAATATGAATGGATGGAGGAAAGGAATGGAAGACCAGGATGCTAGGGAAATAAGAGATTATGCCATTATTAATCAATCAGTGGTTGTTGTCTTTTGTTCTCAGAGAGGTCCAAAATGACATCACTATGTCGGGGTCAAAGTACAATGTGTCCGACTGGCTGATCAAATCAATATGAGCTCAGAAGGCTGTACCACAGGTTGGGCACAAATAGTCCATATGAACATTTGGAGTAGACAGGTCTCTAAATTTGCATCTCATGTTTCCTTTGAGCTATTGCAAATCTATTTTGTCTTCCATGTCTCACAATCCATTCCAGAGTTCTTCAGAGATACGTTGATAATGTCTTTATAATCACTTCTGGCCTTCATGTGATTGCCTGCCTTGTATCAGTTATCTGTGAAAGTCTTTTAAGCAAACATACCTTTGGCATTTGAACAATGTGGCCACCCACTGGGGTTGCACTCTGCAGTAGTTTGAATGTTTGGCAGTTCAGCTGAAGAAAGGACCTCAGTGTCTGGTACCTTATCTTGCCAGGTGATATTTAGAACCTTCCTAAGACAACTGGAAGTCATTCAGTTTCCTGGCCTGGTGCTGGTATACTGTCCAGGTTTCACAGGCGTACAACAATGAGGTCAGCACAGTGGCTCTGTATACCTTCAGTTTGGTAGACAGTCTAATATCTCTTCTTTCCCACACTTTCTTTTGGAGCTTCCCAAACACTGAACTAGCTCTGGCAACTCATGTGTCAACAACCTCATCATCTATGTGTACATCCCCAGAAAGTATACTAACAAGGTAAGTGAACTTCTCTATAGCATTCAAAATTTCTCCAGGCAGCGGAGAATTGAGCCATATTTTGTTGCATCTCAACTTCAGAGGCTGTATTGAGTGCAAATCACCTTTGAAGAAGTCACACACCAACTCTCCCCTTCAGTCTTGGCTTGTAGCCTTTTCAAGTTAAATAATTTACTATCAGTGTAGTAAATGTTGTTTTTACCCTTGGTGGAGGCCTCCGACAACATCACAGAAAACATCATGCATGGGAACAAGCACACAGCTCTGCTTCATTCCATTTGTGATTGGGAAAGTGAGAGAGCATTGTCCATTATCCAGAACCCATGCAAGTATGTTGTCATGAAACTGATGTACAATACTGGTGTACTCCAGGGAACCAAAATTTGCCCAATTTTCCACAAGTCCTCACAACTGACAGTATCAAAGACCTTTATTAGATTGACAGATGTTGTGCACAGGCCTCTGTTCTGCTCCTGGAGTTGTCAAGCAACAAACACCATTTCAGCCCTTTCTGAAGCCACATTGGCTCTCAGGTAGATGACCATCTTCTAGGTGAAGGATCAATCAATATTCACTTACTAAGTATTTACCTGCTGGATGTCAGGTACTATGCTAAGCTTTAAAGATAGAGACCCAAATGAACTGGCTTTCAATGAACTTACATTCTATCAGGGAAGACAGTTTATATCCATATCAGCATATGCAAAATATCTACAAGGTAATTTTGGGAGGAACTGGTAGCTGGGGGTTGGAGTATCATGGCTGAAAAGGCCACATGTAGAAGGTTGTACTTAGGAACTGGGCTTTGAAGAAAGCCAGGGGATTCTAAGCAGTGCATTTCAGACATGGTAGGAGGGAATGGCACAGCAAGTGCAGTCACAAGAACAATGAATGGAGTACCCTGTATATTAAGGAGGCCCATCTGACAGACTGTAAGGAATATGAGGTGGAATAATAAGTAATGACCCTGGAAAGGCAGGTTGCAGCCAGGTTATAAAGGGGTTTAAATGATGTTTGTACAGTATTTGATTTCAGAAGCAGTAGGGAGCCAATAGATCTTGAGCAGGGGAGTGAAATGCTTGGAGTTGTGCTTTAGGAGTATCACTGGCTGTGTGTGGAACATGGATTAGAGATAGCCTTGAAGCAGGAAGATTCAGGCAATATGTTGCAAGTCTAGGTGAGAATCAGTGACTAAATTAATATTAAGTGCCCACACAGTGCTATATACTGTGCTAGGCTTTAGGGATACAAATACAAAGAATGAAACTCCCCACAACAGTGAGCTTACATTCTAACGGGGAGGACAAGTGCATATAACAATATATGCAGTGAGGAGGGCCAGAATTAGGCTGGTGGCTGTATGAGTAGAGAGATGTATTTGAGAGCCATGGGGCAGAAGCAAAAGTTAGCCAATGGCTGGACGTGATGTGAACAAGGGGAGATGATGACTCAGAAGGCTATAAGTTTGGATGACTGGAAAAATTACGGTTTTCTTGATAGAAATAAGGAGGTTTGGAAGAGGAGTGCATGGTGAGAGGGGAGCAGATAATGCCTTCTGGTTTGAACGTGATTGAGTTTGAGATCTTTACAGGACATGTATTCTGTTTGAAATGTCCAATGGGCACTTGGTGATGTGGTACTGAAGATGAGGAGGGGAGCTTAAGTATGCAACTCAACAAATATTTATTTACCATTTACTGAGTGTCTAGCACTGCGTTAAGTGCCGGGAATGCACAGAGAAGCAAAAAGAAAGCCCCTGCTGTTAAGAAGCTTACATTCTAACATGAAGAAAACACAAAAGAAAGTTGAAAAACAAAGGGGGAGGAAACCGAGAAAGAGAAGGTACCTGCCTAAGGGCTAAGTGGAGAACGACAGACCCCTGAAAGGAATGAATGAGTGAACGTGACTTGAAATGTATGTTCTGACCAAAGAGGGAGGAGTTCCTGAATAGTGGGGATGTGGTGCTCGGGTGCTTGTGCTTGTGCTTGTATTTGGACCCCAATTTCCCTAGTCTCAGAAATACTGTCTCTGACAATCACTCCCCAGCCCAAGCACACTGTGCCTAGCAGTTATTCATGCATGGGCCTCAGCAAGACCCTTATCTCTCTTCCTGGTGCAGCTACACAAAGCTGGGTGAGGGAGTGTTGGGCTGCTCAGGCCCCAGCCCTCAGATCATGTCTCTGGAAGCTTCCCAATTCCTTAGCAAGTTCCTGTCTTGTGAGAAAGCTTTCCCTTGTTGCAGAGCATTTTCTCATTAAGACAGAGAGGGAGTTTTGTCCTTGGCTGGCCCAAGGACTCTTTCTCCTGCCAGACTCCCAAGATCCATACCTCTGTCATCTCCCTCCCTGTCTGGTATACTCCCTGTACTTTCCCATCCATAGCTCTCAAAGACACCTGGACCTTTGGATTACCTAATCGGTATCCCTGGCATTCCTTTCCCATGCCCTTTTCCGTATAAACCCTAGCTCCATCCTCAGTCTCTTTCAGGTTCCTTAAGAATCCTTGCCCGATGAAAAGCATAACTAAATCTTTGCCACCTTGACTTAAAGAATGCTCGAGTCTGTGAATTCATTCCAGACGACCCCATCCTGTACTCCAGTCTTTGAGGGGTCTCAACCTCTCAGAAATGGGAAAGTCTTTCAGAGTGAAAAGACCACACAGGGACTTAAGAATATATAGATCTGTATAAGGATGATCACTGAACCCATAGGAATTAATGAAGTTACCAAGAGAAAAAGTGTAAAGAAAGAAAGAACCTACCACAGAGCTTTGGGATATACCCACAATTATAAGTTTGTAAGTGAATGATGAGCCAGTAAAGGAGACTGAAGAGAAGTTATACAAGTAAGAGAGAACAGTGACAGGAAAACCTAGAAGGGTCAGAATATCCAAGAAGAAAGTGTAGTCAGCAGTATCAAACAGAAGTCAAGAAGACTGAAGGGGGAGCAAAGGTCATAGTATTTGGCAACAGCAATCATTGCTAACTTTGGAGAGTGCCTTTCAGTTTAGTGGAGTCTGAAGCTCAATTGAAAGGAGTTGAGAAGTGAGAAAAGAGAGAAAATGGAGGCGACAGATATAGACAGCTTTTTTCTTAAGAGTTTGGTTGTGAGAGGTAAAAGAGAAAATAGGTAGATAGTCTGAGGAATGGCAGGGTTCTTTGGAAGGTTTTTTAAGGATGCAGGAGACCTCATTTTGTGTATGTGAGTGGCAGTGAGTGAGGCTGTAGATAGTATAAGATTGAAGATTGGAGAACGGTTGATTGTGGACTCACAATCTGCTGGAGAAGACTGGAGGGGATGTGAGCAAGAAACAAAAGAGGGGCTGTCTGTATACCCAATGCATCACAACCCATTCACCATGAGCTTCCTGTTCCTCATTCTCCATCTCAGAACTCCTTAACATCCTCCTCTTCCCCCTCCAGTCTGTGTTCAAAAGGTTGATCTTTTTTGCCAAGGCTAATTTCACTCCTGTCAAAAGCTCCCACTGAGGAAATCTCTCTATAAATGTAAACTGGCCTCTGTTTAGTTTTTAAATCCATACACAACCTGACCCTAAACTATCTTTCTAGAATGTACATCATGACCCTTCCTGTAATCTGTGATTGAGGCAAACTTGCTGTTCCCCAAACAGGACCCTCCTCTGTGCCTTTTGCAGGATGCATCCCACATACCTGTATGCACTCCTTTATAAGCGTCATATTTTTTTTAAATCTTCAAGCACCATTTTCTCGAAAACTTTCCAGATTCCCTGAACTGCTAGTTCACTTCCTTCCAAACAATCTTGTATTTAATTGTATTTATATAATTTATATATAATTTACATTTATGCTATATTTGTTTCTTGTCTTCTCCATTACAATATAAGCCAGTACAGGTTTGTTTCATTCTTTTGTACAAGAGCGAAGAGTAGTTTATTAATACTTGATTCTTTGCAACTTAGGGGCAGTTCTTAACCTTTGTATGTGTGTCCTAGACCTCTTTAGGTAGACGGCTGAAGCCTATGGACCACTTCTCAGAAAAAATATTGGTTTTAATTAATTAACTTATAAAAGGAAATGCTAAATTTCAATTAGGTTAGTGAAAATAAATTTGTAATTAAAAAAAATTATATTCAAGTTCAAGGACCCTTGAGTTGCGTGGGGTCACTAAAAGGTTCACACGGGGTCAGTCACGATGGTACTTGAGCCTGGCTTTTTGCCTTCCGCATACATCGAGGTCGATAGCTTGTGGCCCGGGGCCTTGAATGAGAGTCTTCTAAGTTAGAACACCCGCGGGGTTCCAGAACGAGGCTCGCCCCGCCCACTGTCTCTTTGCCCCATCTCTTCGTCGCGGCCTAGGACCCTACGCCAGTCCCTCCCTTTCCTCCCCCCTCCTCTCTCGGCCCTTCCCCTTCCCTCTCCCCGACCCCTCCAGTCTTTACCCTCTCTCCCGGTCCCTCTCCCTCTCGGCTCCTCGCTTCCCGCCTCGTTTCGCCTCCGCCCCCCTAGCCCACCAACTTCCTCCTCCCCCTCCCTCCTCCTCCTTTTCTCCCCCTCCCCCCGCCTGCTGTTCCTGCGTCCCTCGCGAGAGCCTAACCGGCGGCTAAACCGCGCTTCCGCTCCTGCGCACTATCGCCGAGGCACCGGGAAAAGGCGCTTGAGGCAGTTCAAGTCCGGCTCTCGGACTCGTCATGTCCTCTAATCTCCTGCCCCCTGTAGCGCTAACCCTCAAACAGGTACCCGCGGGGCCCCTGCGCCCCGACCCCAGCGCTGGCTGCTCGTGGTCCGCCCTCCCCTCGCTTCCCCTCTTTTTGTTTGTTCCTCTGTCCTGCGTGTGCCTCCGTCGGGCCAGTGCTCGGGGCTGGCGGCAGGGGGCGTATGTGCTCTTGTCTGTGCTCGTACCCGTGCTCGTGCTCGTGTCCGTGCTCGTGCTCTCCTCGGAGTCGTAGGACAGAGAACTGCTCACATTAAGCTCCTTAGCGTAGGTGGTGCCCCCTCCCACCCCCATTTTGCAGCTTAAAACTGAATGTTGGGAGGTTCATGGGAGGCAGTGTGGTGCCAGGGAACGAGCCCTGACTCTGGAATCAGAAGATCCTGGGTTCCATTCATCTCTAATGCATATTCCCTACGTGACAAGGGCAAGTCACTCGACCTCCTTGGGCCTCAGTTTCCTCTTCTGTTAAAATTTTTATAAAAGGGTAGGGGGAGAGGTTGTTCTGGATGCCCTCTGAGGTCCCTTCCAGCTCTGGTGCTGTACCAGGGGTTCCAAACCCCTCCCAAGGGACCCCTGGAAGTCCCCGAAACCCTTTCAGAGGATTCCTAGGTCAAAACTATTTTCATAATGACACTAAAACGTTATTTGCCTTTTTCACCTTTATTTTCTCATAAGTATATATGGAGTTTTCCAGAGATTATGTGAACTGTGAATTAAAGATTTGACTGCAGACACAAAGACTGAGTAAACATCTCCAATAGATATGACCCACAGAAACAAAAGCTCTGGGATACGCAGTCATTTTTAAGGGTGGGTCTTGAAATCAAAAAGGTTGAGAACTGATTTTAACTACGTTGGGGGGGCAGGTCACAGTTAATGTTAGGATGTCTCATTTTTAGGGGCTCTAGAGCTGCATTATTTAGATTGTGTAGGTAAACCCCCTTTCATTTTACAGATAAGACGGGAAGGGAACACGCATTTATTAAGCACCTACTGTGTGCCAGGCTGGTCTAGAAAGGATGAGTGATTTGCCGGAGATTATACATAGTGGAAGTAGTAAAGGCCAGTTTAGAACCTTGGCCCCTTTACAGTAATAAAAATAATAATAAAACAACATGGTAACATACAGTGCTTCCTATGTCCTAGATAATGGGCTGAGCACTTTACATTTATCTCATTTGACCATCACATCAGCCCTGGGAGGTAGGTGCTATTGTTACTTGCATTTTACAGATGAGGAAACTGAGGCAAATAGGTGAAGCAACATGGCCAGGGTCTCACAGGTAGAGGGTATCTGAGGCTAGATTTCAACTCAGGTCTTCCTGACTCCGGGCTCCTTCTCTATGCATTGTGCACCTCACTGCCTCTACAAAAAACTGATCTTTCAAAGATTATCATTAGTAAGGGACCTTCTAGAATCTAGATCATCTAGTCTCAAGTTTTACTGAGAAAGACGGTGAGACCTTCAGACTTGTATGACTTGTCCAACTTCATAGACAGAATCAAAAGAGCCAAGATAGGAATCCTGGGCTTTTATACTCCTTTAAAAAGTACATAAAATTAGAGTTGCCTTTATACAACTTGGCTTTTGCAGAATAGGTGTGTGGGAAGAGTGAGGAAGGGTTATTTGGTCCAAGAAAGTAGGTTGCAAGGTATGGAAGACTTGTGTAATAGGAATAAGCATACCTAGTTTTGACTTCACTTCTCAAGACACCAAAGGAAGCAGTGGTTTTGTGACTGAATCAGGAGATTTTGGCTTTAGGCCAAGAGTTGCCTGTAACAAGCTATATGACGTTAGTCAAGTCTCTTCACCTTTCTGGTCCTCAGTTTATATGAAAAAATGAAGGGGTTTGAGACATATTTTTAGATGTGGCCAGTGTGGGTAATTGGTCTTACTTGACAGTACATATATGTTACAGGAGTTTTATTTTTATCAGTAGCTGGTGGGGAGGTGGGAGAAAATAAATGTTTGATTAAAAAAAGAATGGTTTCAACTAGATGGTCTCTAAGGCCCTTTTCAGCTTTAACTATAACTTAGAAGTTCAGGTGTAATTGAAATTTCTCCTCTCTGAAACAGTTCATGAGAAGGCAACAAGTCCTCCTTTTATATAGAAAGATTTTACAAGCAATTCGCCAGGTACCAAACGAACAAGACCGCAAGTATCTAAAGAACTGGGCAAGGGAAGAATTCAAAAGAAATAAAAGTGCCACAGAAGAGGTAAGGATGCTCAAGAACTCGACCTGGTGGCAGCAGCCCCCCCTTTCACTACTGTTCAGCTTCTTTTCAATGATTGGTAAGCTTTAAATCAAAATTTTTAATTCATTTAGTGTGAATACTATCCACTTGAGTTAAGCCTTTCTCTATGAGGCTCTACATTTTTTGAGTGCCTTTTTTCTTTGAAGTACTTTTTTTTTAACTGTTAAAGCTTTGTTTCCTACTTCTTTGAAGGAATTACCTGCATTAGTGGTGTCAAACGCAAACAGAAATGGGGGCCCCTAATCTATACATAAAGAACCTAGCAGATTACATGTTGAATTAGTTTCAAAATGTAATATTTTTTAGATTTTATTGTATTTTTATTTACTTTGTTAAATATTTCCCAATTAAATTTTATCTGTTTCAGCCTGCACTTGAGAGGGTTGTGAGCTGTAATGGTCACATGTTTGACATTTCTGGCTTACATGATAGGAAATATGTTTCTATTTAAAATGAGTCCATTGATTTTTTTCAAATTAAAAATTTTCAGGCTATTTTTATTCAGCAGGTACCACCACTTTTAAAATGATTTTTACACAATCATGAATCAGAAAGTACGGGGGAAGAGAGAAGAGGAAGAAATGTCACACATTGTTTGATAAACCTATTCTTTCTTAGATTTTAGCCATCTGTAAATAATGGGGTGGTAGTTACTCTGCCTTATTTTTTTCAATGTGCCTCTTGACTCTATTTTAATTTCTTCTATAGGATATAATCCGAATGATGATTACGCAAGGAAATCTGCAGTTGAAAGAATTGGAGAAAACATTAAACTTAGCAAAAGCGTAACTTCATAACTTCCCCAAGGGGTGTTCAAAATCTATGTTAGAGTACTACAAGGTAAATGGAGTTTTAAACTCATTGCAAGGATTAGGAAGCTAAGGTGTTTGTAACAACCCTTGCCTAGTGATGATCCCCACTATAAAGTCAAAGAGCATGATACATTTGTGTGTAGCCTGACTTGGACCCTGACTTGTGTTAAGGAAGAACAAATAAAAGAGCACCTTGGGAGTTGCCTTAGTAGTGAAAAATAAATACTAACGACTTGTTTTATTATTTTGGATATGCTGTCAGTTTTCGTGAGAAATAACACTAACCAAAACATAACATATTGATAAAAAAAACATTAAAAATGTGTTTTCTTGCATGTTACAAATATGCTAGACTCTTACTTTTTTGGCGTCTCATTCTAACCTCTGTTGACAATGGTGCAGAAATTTCTATTTGCGTTCAAGAACAAAGCTGATTCACTTTATAAAAGTAGAGAAAATTTTGCAGGTAGGTGGCGCAGTAGATAAGAGTGCTGGGCCTGGAATCAGGAAGACTCATCTTCCTGAGTTCAAATCTGGCCTCAGACACTTATTAGCTGTGTGATCTTGGGCAAGTCACTTAACCAATCCTGTTGCCTCAGTTTCCTTATCTGTAAAATGAGATGGAGAAAGAAATGGCAAACTACTCTAGTATCTTTGCCAAGAAAACCCCAAATGGGATCATGAAGAGTCAGACAGGACTGAAAAGACTGAACAACAAAAAAATCTTAATGTCTTGTATTATAGTAATTTCAGTAGATACTCCTTAATGAAAGTCTGATAGTAGGATTGTCTACGGTATGGCGTTTTTAATCATTATGTTCCTCAGAAGGAAACACTTCTTCCTTATAATTAAGGTGGAAAAGAGTGCTCACATAAAATAAAGGGTGGTAGAGTTGGGAGATCTGCGTTTAAATCCCATCTCTGTTGCTTACAAGTCACTAAACCTAACTGGTCCTTGATCTCCTCATCTGCAAATGAGGGGAGTAGAACTAGATCAGTGGTGTCAAACTCAGACAGAAACTTCAAGCTACATACTGGCTTAGAAAACCACAAATAAACATTATGTTGTATTTTTATTAATTTTGTTAAACATTTACCAGTTACAGTTTAATTTTTAGCCCTAGTTTTATAGAGTTTGACAGTGTGAGCTAGATGACATTTAAGTTCCCCTCTTGCTCTAAATCTATAATCCTAAGTATCCTACCCTTCAACTTAAATAAAAATGTCTTTGTCTCAGATAATTCCTGCACTGTTTCCATACTTCAGCTAATGGGTCTAGTTTGAAGATGAGAAAAATACACTGAAAACTATTAGGCATGGAAGATTTCATAGCTTTTGGTGAG